>NW_010366463.1:0-133170 GCF_000414095.1 Morus notabilis | reverse complement strand
CCCCCCCAAAAAAAAAAAAAAAAAAAAAAAAAAAAAGAAGTTTTTTGGAAAACAAAACTAGAACTACAAAAGCATCAATGCCCGCTTCAGCTTTTAATGAAGCTTTTCAAATTATTTAAGATGATGTAGCCCAGATATCACTTCGACAAACTACAATGTACAGCAAGGACATACAAAGTTAAAAACTCAAGATTGTATCTCCAATGTACAGAGAAAACGAAAAGAGAGAGACAAGGACATACAAAGTTAAAAACTCAAGATTGTAGGACCTGTGAAATGTGCGCTATTTAATTCTTATACAATCAGTTTTTATTTTCTCGGCAAAAAATTCGTATACAATTACTTGACTAACAAACAGTTGTTTTATTTTCTATTTTTAATAACTTATATCACTAGCTGTTCGGAGCATAAAATTCACTGTTTATACGAAAAAACACATTTGAAATTTCCAAGAAAAAAGTAATTTAGGAGCCACTACTATTTGTTTAAACTAGTATCCTGAGATTAGCGAGAGCCATGAAAACCCAATAAATAACACCACTATTTAAAAGTTTCCACCTACAACTTGTCTGAAGTGAGATTCGTAAACAATAGTATAAAAGAAGTTAAGCGCCCGTTTGGGAGGTGTATTTGACCCATCATTTGGGTTTTGATTCAAATTTTTTGAGAGAACTATTAAGGGGAATTATTTTAATTCAAATTCTTTGTGAGAGGAAAACACTATAGCAATAGCAGAATCATAGTTTGAGTTTTAAGTATATGTACCAAATAACCCTTAAAGAACTCAGGACCGTTTATTTTTTTCTTTATTTTTTTAAAAAGTTTCTATGGACGAATGAACCTTTAGCAAACTGAAAAGGGAAAACCAATTCAGGGCTCCAGGTTCATGAAATTTGCGATTGGTCCAATCTTGAGTTTTACATTTTTCCTCCCAGAGACTTTTTTTTTTCTTTACAATGACGTTATCCAACTTTGAATGTTATCCATTCTACAGAAGAGTATTCAACGGTCCACAAATTGTTCATTGCCAAACTTGTTTAAAGACGAAAAAGGAGACAACTTTGACTGTTTCTCAGCTCTGGAAAAATTAACTAGCATGATTACTTCTTGACTGCCTCCACCAAGGTTAAACTAAGAAAAAGGAGAAAGAAAGAGGAATCTGAACTTCAGAGCGAATTGATCAACAGTATTGAGATAAAAATATCTAAAACACTCTTGGATTTAAGCCAATCACTTAATTATAGGACAGTTCTAAGAAAAACCTATTGGAACTAAGCAAAGAATCCGTAAGAAAATAAGAAAACCTAAAAAGAAACTCCGTTTCTTGTTTGGTTACTCGGAAAATTGAAAGCAGACACAAGAAAGAGATAAAGAGAAATGTATAGAAACGTTAACCACAACTCAAATCGAAGTCAAAAAAAATCTACTCGAATACTCCATTAAAACAATAAAAACTCTCTTTTCCAGTACTTTCGAAAGCCGAAACGATCGGCACCGAACGCGAAAATTCACAAAGACATACACATTAATTTCTCGGCTCAGCTAATTTACACAGTAAAGAGCAACAGAGAAATCACAATCACAAAGAGAGAGAGAGAGAGAGAGAGTGAGAGACGAACCTCCTTGCGATCCTCCATGAGAGAAGAATATGCAAGCTACAGAAACTTCTGGTATTGGATTACCGAAGGTGAGAACAAAATTCCAAACCAAAACGAAAATTCGTCAACCAAAACAGATTAGAGAGAGAGAGAGAGGGAGAGAGAGAGAGAGAGAGAGAGAGAGAGAGAGAGATTTTGCTGTGTGGGCTAAGTAGAGAGAGAGAGAGATTTTGCTGTGTGGGGCTAAGTAGAGAGAGAGAGAGAGAGAGCAACACTCACGATTGGGATTCTCGTCTGATTATATAAGCAATTTGCCATCGACATGCCATTGCCATGACTTTTTAGACCTCAGGGGAAAAAGAGTTTTTCATTGAAAAAAAAAAAGTTATTACCGCTATTGGTCCTTCAATTATAGGTATTCGGAAACTTTCGTCGTTGAATTTTAAATGTTGACAAATGACTTTAAATAGTTCTATTTTTTATAATTTTAGTCCCTAAAACTTAGATAGGTATTGTGAAACTTTCGTCATTGAATTTTTAATCTTGACAAATGACTTTTTTTTTTTTTTTTAAGGATCTTGGCAAATGACTTAAGAAACCTATTATATATATATATATATGTTTATATATTCACTCTCTAACACTTAAATTAACATAAATAATTGCATCCCTATTCTTTAATAACTAAAAATTTCTTATAAATAATTATATCAATTGCAAAATGTTCTAGTTCTTAATGGTTTTTTTTTTCTTTTTGGGAAAAGCTTTTAGGTGGTTCCTAACAATAGTGAATAAAATTTTCTCAAAAGAAAAAATAGTTAATAAAATATTGTTAAGAATGGTGTCCTAAAAGTATAGAATGTAATGAATGATATTATTTATATAATAAAAGAGAAATTTCATTATTTACGTGTATATATTATGAAATATTATGCGAATATCATTGAAAATTTCGTGATTATTTATGTAACATTAAATATTGTATATAAGAGTTATATACGAGAGGATAAAATTTTAAAGATAATAATCAAAATGTGTTCGTAATGAATTTAATTGATGTTTTGAAATCTTTAATTAAAACATTACTAATCCATGTCATTCCTATTAAAAATGAAACAGTGTTATCCGCATTGTTAATTTAGAGGGATATTGGATAAGTGCGTTACACATAATGTGATTATGTGGAACTGAGACACATACACGGTTTGTATTTCTGATAATTTTCATTAAGTATAAAAATTTGAATTGAGTCTACCGATAGTCATATATAGAACGATCTTAATCTTGAGTTATTAGTAGACTATTATTTATGGATTTGTGTATTTTGACTTATTCGGTACAGATTTCGAGATTGTAAAAATCTTATTCCTTGTATCTTGGAGACATAATAAAGTGTGTAGCCGGGAATGCCGATATGCGAGATGAAATATATTCCTTCTTGAATAAAGAAGTAGATAAATAATTTCCTTGAGGGTTGATTTAATACTTGGATTAGTAAGAGCTCTGATTTATGAATTTGGTTTATGAATCACTATCCATTAGAGAATGAATGATACTTAAGGATAAAGATGTAATTAGAGAGATTAAAGGATTTCACCTAACTCTAATTATGAATTATTTATAAATGATCAATCTATATGTAGTGATTATATCAAATGGACACTTCAAGCTCTTAGAAGTAAATTATGTTTGTAATTTTGAGAGTGGGATTCTAAGTTTTTAGTGGAGTAACTATTAGAATTAATAGAATTAATTAATTAATTAATTAAAGGGATTTAATTAATTATTAATTTTACTAGAGCTATGAATTATAGGTCCATGAGTCACCGTGTCATCCTTGTAATATTTGCAAGACAAGGTAAATTATTGAGAATTTATATCACTTGAAATAAATAATGTAATTATTTAAATTAATTAATTTTAAAACATATTGTGGTGGGACCACAAAATGCCACACGCCCAGTATAGGAAGGTACAGGGGCGTGGGCGTGATCCTTCTAGGATTCAGTTGTTTTCTCTCCTAAGAATTCGGTTTACTTGTTTGACAAGTTTTCTAATTAAATTCAAAAGAAAATTAAAGTTTGACTTTATCTATATTTGAATTTGAGTCAAAATTAGAACTGGATAAAAAGAGAAAGTTATCTCCTTTTTATGGCAAAAGTATACGCCAAACATAGGGAGATATCCCTGTGGTGGGCTAGCTATATAGAGATAAGGAAAGAGAGAACTTTGTTTCGAAAATTAAATGGGAAACTATACTTTTAAATGAGATTTAAAATAAAGTGGTAACCAATTATCTATTGTTTTGCCTTCAAGAAAAAGCAAAGGGGTTCTCTTAGTATTCTATATTTGCAAGACAATGTGAATTATTGAAAATTAATATCACTCAAAATAAATAATGAAATTATTTAAATTAATTAATTTTAGAACACATGGTGAGACCACAAGAGGTCACACGCATAACGTAGGGAAGTGCATGTGGCACAAGAAGAATCCCTCTGAGATTCAGTTGCTCTCTCCAAGAAATCTGGTTTACTTGTTTGGCAAGTTTTAAAATAAAGTGGTAACCAATTATCAATTGATTTGCCTTAAAAAAAAGTAGATGAGCCCTCCTAGTATTCTACAAATAGGAGACAATAGAAAATTGGATAGCACAATTTTTTCTCCCTTCCCTTATGTGATAGGCGTGTAACATAAGTGTTACGGGTGTGTAACATTCTGTTAGACAACGTGTAACATTTTAGTGGTAGTCGTGTAACCTGAGAGAAAAAGAGAAAAAAAGTTATTCTATTCGCGGTTCCGCCTCATACATGTGTGTGATATTGGTGGAAGAGAAAATTAGTGAGTGATCAATCCTATAATTCTAAAATTAAAGCCCACACTCTAGGTCTTGCAGGTATCAAGGACTAGACGAAAAAGATTCAGATTTTCCTATAATGTTTGGAGTGAGGATTGTTTGTGATCAAAGAACTCAAGTTATCGACCTAATAGTTCACTAGGTAAATAAATTAATTACATTAGTTTATTCGCGTATAAATTAATATATTCTCTAGAGTATTACAAAAATTTTATAAAAATTTTTGTTGTACACGATCCGCTAGGCACATGCTTCTACGTCCAAAATCGTTTTAGATACCAACAAATATTTTGTACATAATGTACTTATTTATACAAAATTTTGAGTTAGACACATAATTACTTTTTTAAAATTTTAGAAATCACTACTAATTTTACTGTAAATAACTCAAACTGTTAAAAAAATAAAAATTTAGGAAGTAATTTGTCCAAATAAAAAGTCTAGAGACCAAAATGCAAGAATACTCATAATTCATGGACTAATTTGTCAAGTCTTTCGTTTTATGGAATTGGCCCCCTTCTTTGTGAGAAATCACGAGAAATGCAAATTTTGATTGTCAGATGACATGCTTTTGCACATCTTTCACTTATTTTTTTTTTTCTTTTTTCCCCCACAGGTTCTTCAATATATTTATTTATTTTTTTAATAAAGAGAACAGAGGTTTTATTCTTATCTGACTTTAGCGCCATTTCGATTCCGTGTTTATACTTTTTCTGTTTCGCTGAGCTGTGATCTTTTTGGGCAACGAATACCTGATACATAAAAGAGCTATTCTACGCTGGCTGGCATTACAACTAACTACGACGCCGTATCAATTACTTAGCTTTGATTTTATTTGAGGGAGAAACAAAGGGAAAAAATGATTAAAAAAAATTATTTTCATAAATATCATCCGAATTATGTACTCTATTTTAAAGTGTTCATTGATTTATCAAGATGATTCAAAACACTCATTGATATATAAGAAATGGTTTAATATACCCCTTAATCTATTTTCATCTATAATTGACGTGACACACCATTAAAATTAAAAATTACATTTTACTATATAATACTTATTATGGAAAAATATTAGTAAGAAATTAATACCTATTGAATTTCAACCATTAGTTTGAACGAATCTGATTTGAACCCTCCATTTATGTTTATTTAGAAAGACAAACCTAACCACCCTCTTCACCCTTTCCACCATCGTAAGCAACAAGAACCTCCCTCAAGTTTTGACGCAATTGTCCTCTTCCTCTCGCGACCGTTGTCCTCTCCACCTCTTGACACGTTCCGTCGTGATCCTCTTCTTTGCCGCTAGTTTAAAATTTAATGTTGATTAAGAAAAAGTATAAATTTATATATTAAATGTAATCTGATGGTATATATTTAAAAAGATTAAAAACTAAAGGTATCCTTTTTAAATAACACCAAAATATAAGACATAAAAATGTAAATATCCCAACAAGATAAATACTTAAACATAAGTCTTTTCTAGAAAGTAGAAATGAAAGAAACGTCGCCATAAGAAACATCAATGGTATCATAGAACAAACATCCCCAACAAGAAGACCTTCTAAAGCAGAAAACTCCTCATTCTTAATAACTGAAAACATCCGATTAATATACCAGAAGGATATTCTTATACCGTAGGATACCAATGGATGGGCCCCAAATTTCTATTTAGATTTTTAACACAATTGCTTTCGAATTTATTGTGGTTTTAACAAATTGCACTACAAACTTTCAATTTTGATAATTAACTCCTTAAAATATAACATTGTTGTAACGTGCTCTGTTTTACTATATTAACAAAAAAAATATGCTCCGTTTTATTAAATTTGTTTAAGTTTTTTATTAGATTTAAGGGATTAAAAGTTGAAAATTTTAAAAATTTGTGTTACATTTAAATTGTGATGTTAGTCCCATTCAAAAAAAATTGAGATGTTGGAATTTTTCATCGAACGTGTATTTTCAACACAGGTTTAACAAAATCATCATCAAAATGAGGCATATAATACGACAATTTTACAAGTTAAGGGGGCAACATGACAAATTAAAAGTTCAGAGGGTAAATTGCTAAAGCTATATGAGTTCAAGGGATAAATGTGAAAAATATCTTCTAATTTATTGGCACTTGAGTCCATGTTTTGAAATTTTGGACAACAAGAAACTTTGAAAATATTAAAATAAATATTTAAAATTTTTTAAACATTAATTATACCAATATTATAGAATGATTAGTCATGAATTAGCATGCATTACAACCTAAGTTGACTTTAATGACATTTTTATTAGTCACTTGATTTTTCTTATAAGTTGATTTAATGAATTTAAACATTAATTAAATTTTGTTACGATAAAAATGGCAATAAAGTTAATTGATTATAATTGTGGAAATATTAAACTCACGTTTACTCCATAATTTCCATTCATTTAATCAATAAATTTTATAGAATTGACTCTTAAAATTCAATGTAAAATTAATATTGTTCCGCTTATTTATTATTTAATATTGTCCCTTTTGTTTTAGTTGTTTAAATTGATCTATTCTAATAAAATGTCAGTTATGATTAAAGAGGTCAACAAACAAAAAATATAGGGCTTGTTCTTTTGATGTTTTTGAGTTAGGTAACTTGAGTGTAGATTTTGAGTTGAGTTTGAGTTATAACTTGAGTTGAAGTTGTAATTTGAGTTTGTGTTTGGTTGTGTACATTTGAGTTATGGTTTGAGATAAGAATCTTTTTGAGTTTGTGTTTGAGTGAGTCAAAACTTGAATTTGTATTTAGATAGTATTTTAATAAAAACTCAATGCTAATGAAAAATTTTAATATGATATATGGGTCGGGTTTTATTCGTATTTTCGTTGTCAACGTATAGAAAAAAAATCATCTCAATCAGAATTAAAACGAAAAAGTTATTGCATTTTTAAGAATAGAAAAAATACTGTTCATTAATTTGAGTTCGAGTTTCTGAACTCGAGTTGAAGGGAAAACTTGAAATCGAGTTTTAGTCTCAAACTCGAGTTTAAACTCGAGTTCAAACTTAAAAGAACATGAACTCGAATAAAATTGTAACTCGAGTTGTTTTTTTTTTTTAGTTTTTCACTCAAAAACACCCAAGCCGAACAGCCCCATAATTATTATAAAAGGGTAGTTTTACACTTTTTCCTTTTAATCAGTGTAAAAGATAACAAGTTTTTGGGACTTTCATTCAGAAAAATGTTAGGCACAAAAAAAAAAGGGGGAGTTTGGGATCCAATTGTCCAAATTTACATGACAGTGACCATGTGACAAAGGTCAAAAAATTTGGGGATCCCATCTGCAAGAACCCTTTTTAGTTTTACAATCACCATCTACATAACGCACTTTTCTTAATCCAAACGTCTATACTTTTATTTACAAAGATATTTCCGGTAGGCAATGCTCTGAACCATCATGTTTTTATTAAATGCAGCTAAGTCATCGTAATTTTATTAATTTCTAATGTAGTATCATAGTTTAGAATTGCATCTTACTATGCATTTTTCCATACAACTTTTAGAATTAAACTAATATGCTAACTTGAGTTTTTTCTTTTATTTATTCTGGATAATGTAAAGAAAAATATGGACAATTTTGTTGAAATATGAGATACACCCTTGAAAAACTATAGCATGTTATTTGGCAAATGTATGAACCTCATGTTTAGAGTAACATGACATTTATAATCACTTGTCATACGACGAGGTGCTTAATACCAATAGTGTTTTGACGTTTTCACCATTTTTCTCCTGAGAGGATCATTTTGTTACCAACTCTAAATATATCATTTTCATAAGCACAAGTAAGGGCCGTGTTTGAAATTGATCTCATTTTTATTTTAACGTTTTTCAAAAAAGAAAAAATGAAAACGTTTTCAAAACAACATTTGTAGCAATAAAGACAAAAAATGAAAACAATTTTTTAGTTTAGTGTAAAATGAGAGAAAAAAAAATGACTTTTAGTAGTTTTTCATTTTTTGTTTTCGTTTTCTCCTCTCTCGAGTATAGAGAGACATTAATGAGTTTTTTTTATACTAAAAATAATCTCTTGATAAAACTATCAAATGTATTTTTAAAAATAATTTATGTCTGAGATTAAAAACATTTTCATTTTCATTTTCATACAAAAAATAAAATTAAAACGAGTTCTAAACGCGCCCAAAAGTACTTATTCAGATAAATGTCACAAACTCAAAATATTTCTTTTCTTTTGCCGTGGACAAAAAAATGCAATTGCATAAAATTCCATACCATGCATTTTAAATCATAAATATGTCCCTAATAGTATCAAACTAACTAATTGTTTGGTTGGGGAATTCGTCCCCCATTCAAATCATGGTTCGTTGTTCGTTACAGTATTTTCTCTTACAAAAAAATACACGTAAATCGAAAATGGTTCTAATCTCATGATTCTAATCCATGAACCAAACGTTTCCTATTGACCATCGGCATCCTACCACCAGGGATATTCAAATAACGAGGACAGTGAGCGTAATTACCTCCACAAGTAAAACAAATAACTTTACTAAGAACCTGTCATAATTATAAATTTCTTAGGGCCTGTTTAGTTCGTTGATTCGAGTTTTTAATTCGACTTGAGATGTGACTTTATGTGATGATTTTTTACTGTAACAAAAAAATTAGACGTGACTGTTTTTGAGAATTTTTTACTGTAACAAAACTCAAATTTTAAACTTAAATCGGTGAAATGAACGGAGCCTTAATAAACAAACTTATAAAAATATTCCTATTAAACAAAAAAACAAAGCGAATGCCAAATTGTCTGAGAATAATTGGCCATGATTTGAGGAGATTGAAATTTTTGGGCGGGAAGTTCAATTAGCATATAGCAATATTGGCCCAAAAAATAATTAAAAAAGAAAAAAAAAACAACAACATAACTGGCACCAGGTTGCAAGGAAAAAAAAAAAAAAAAAAAAAAAAAAAGAGCAATAATTGAAGCCAAAGCCGAGTGAAAAAGGCAGGAAATGATATTGTCTTTCAAGCATGTAATGATATTAGGGAGTCAAATGTCCAAACCTAGTGAGTGAGCTCCGTCTCATGGACAGCTATGATTTATGAACCAACCTTGACTTCATAACCACAGCAATTTTCTCTAAACATATTAGGATAGGACAAAAGTCTCAGAGCTCTAATTCTCTCTTTCTGTCTCAGTACGGAAAAAAAGTTTTTGGCTAGAGGTCCAACGCCATCTCCAAGTTTCTATTTTTCACATCATTTTTATTTTATTTTATTTTTTAAATATGAAAAATAAGAAAAATCATAAAACATAAAATATTCATCAAAAAATGATATTGTTTGTTGTATTAATTTATAAAAATCGTATATTAATTTTAGAATGCAAAATATGAATAAAAATGTAAATTTTTTACCCATCCTAGCCCCTGAGCGCCCCACTACGCGGGCCGGAGGCTTTTTGACAGCATTTTATTTTTTTTGTCATTTTTTGGGCTATTTTTTGCAGACATACCCAGAAAAATGTAAGGATCGTGTATGCACAATTTCAGAACATTTTGACATAATTTTTATTTTATTTTATTTTTTAAAAATAAAAATAAAGAAAATCATCAAATAGAATATTCATCAAAAGATTGTGCCGCTTATTGCATTAATTCCTAAAAATCGGGTGGGGTGCCCAGGGGCCGGGATGGGTCAAGAATGTACATTTTTTATTTATGCTTTGCATTCTAAAATTCAGTCCCCAAATTCGTCTCGATGTTGGCTTTCTCTTGATGGTGGTTGTGTGCGGAGCGGTGCATCTGTTGAGACGGATCTAACATTTTTTTAGAGGTGAGTTACTTCTCGCTTAGACAGTTGTTTCCAGCATGTTCATCAGCGGGTGGTCGCACTCATTGATCTGCATGGTGGTGAGATTTTCTGTGAGGTTGTGGTTCCGTTCTTTATTGGTGGCTGGAGTGTTCGTTGTAAATATCTCCTCCATTATGCCTTTGTTATCCCGTAGTCCTCCACCTCTCATGGGTGTGCTTTCCTTGTGAGATGGCTCCACTTAGATTTGGTTTCCGTTCCACAGCCGATGGCTTGCTGCCAGTGGATCTTTCTTTTGTTTAATTGTAATAAGGCGTTGATGTTTCCGCCTCTTTAGTGTATTTTTTTGTTTTACTTTAGTGTTTTTGTTTCGGTAATAATAGAGGAGATGTCCTCGGTCGTGTCTCCCACCCATTTGTAAACAGTGTGGTGTATGATTTATGATTAGAATTCCCTCTACGTTGTGGTGTGACTGTTCCGTTACGTGGGGATTGGTCTCAATCTATTGGGCTACTCCATCGATTGTTTTGGTGTTGTTTAACGAGCAATGGTCAAGCTCAAAGTTTATATGTTGAGCATGTCTCCCCCATTTGAGTCTTGGTACTTGTATTCACCCATGTGCTATTGTGGTTTTTACTAGTGGACCTAGTCATTGATTCGGAGTCAAATTTCTTTGTATTTAGGGTCATTTGTGTATTGTGTAATTTGTTTCATGTGAAATGAATTTTCCCATTTCAAAAAAGACAAAGAAAAATATATTATGGGGTGAGTGATTATGTGATGAATAATGTTAAGGACATCGATAAAAAAAAGGCACGATTTTTAGAATTTTAAATTGTAATCTTTTTATTGGAAAATATAAGCTTTTATTATAAATTAATATGGTAAAATCACAACTCAAAATTGGAAAAAAACATTAGAATTAGAGTTGATGTAGTTAACTTTATTTTTATGGGATAAGACATTAAGGACTTGTTCATTTCGTGGATTCGAGTTTTCAATTTGAGCTGAGATGTAACATATTCTGAGAACTTTTCACTCTAGCAAAAAAAAAGTTAGATGTGACATTTTCTGAGAGCTTTTTACTGTAGAAACCTAAAACTAAAAATTCAAATCTGTGAAATGAACGAGGCCTAAAAACTTAGCGCTATGATGAGTTTTCTAACCGTTAAGAATTGTGCCAACTGTAAAGTATTTTTTATACATACCTAATAAAATTCTCAATAATTATTACCTAATGTTATAAAATAGAACCTGAAAATTATTATAATAATTATCATATAATTTAATATTCTTATAATATTTTAAAAATTGCTACAGATCAATTTAATTTTCATAAACATGTGATCATACAAAAATTTTGACTAAAGAAAATCAAATCAACC
Source organism: Morus notabilis (assembly GCF_000414095.1). Lineage (NCBI taxonomy): Eukaryota > Viridiplantae > Streptophyta > Magnoliopsida > Rosales > Moraceae > Morus > Morus notabilis. Next base: position 121,536 of record NW_010366463.1, on the reverse strand, counting down.
TTAGGATGGGAACAGAGTTGGATGACCTTCCTCACTCCTTACTCCATCGAAAAAACTCGCCCTATCACAGATTTAGGATAACTCTCACGTAAATCTAAAAGCTCAAATAGAAAAATAAATAATAATCACACAATTGAGCAGTTTCTTAAGGCCAATTTACTAATATTAAAAAGAGAAAAAAACCATAAGTACAAGTCAAGACTCAAGATGATAAAAAAATATTATTTATACCACACTACTAAAAAATAAACAATTGTAATTCAATTAATAAAAAAATAATAAAAAACTATGTTGACACCCATTTAGAATGCTATAAATGATAGTTTTGCATAAAATAATGACAAATCATGTACTTTTTTCTACTAAAAATACATATCACAACATATTAGTTTAATTAGCTTATTATTTATAATTATTATAAATAATAAAAAGTTAACTAGGCAGATTATGAGTGGGAACCCTAAACCTGAATGCTATGTTTGGTAGGAAGGAAAGAAAATAAGACAGAAAAAAAATATGGAAGTGATGAAAAATAGCAATGATGGAAAGGAAATTGATTTTCTTTTATGTTGTTTGGTATGAGAAGATGGAAAGAAAATGTGCTTACTTTCACTTGTTTGGTATTGGAAGTTAAATTGGGAGGAAAGAAAAAATCTTACTCGTAAATTACTTTTATACCCTTAAATTTTTTGCTTGGATGTTGATGGAGAAAATAGTAGTTTAGTAACTTTGCTCACTTTAATGAGTTGTCCCCACTTTCCATCTCATTTTCTGCCTACTTGTGGAAAGAAAAAAAATGGTGGGGCCCACATGTATTATTTTTCACTCCATTTTCTCTTCATTTCTCTTTTCTCTTCTACCAAACAACCTACATTTTCATTTTCTCTCCTAAAATTCCTCCACCTTCTTCCTTCCTTCTACTTTTCTTTCCTACCAAACATAGAAAGGATCGGGTTTATCATATGTTATTAGGGTCGGGGACATGCGGGTAATCGGGTTGGCGGGTAAGCCCCTAATTGGGCCCAAGCCCAAATTGAGAAACAAAATTCGTAAAAGAGTGAGTTAACGGTGAAAACAGAAAAAAATTTTCATCTAATTCTGCAGCTAGGGATTGGTTCAGGAGCTTTTATTCTTCACTCCACTCCCGATCTTCCGCCCAATTAAAATTCAAAGCCTGCCGAATCTATCAATTCTACTTTTTCCTAAATTATTTTCTTAGATCAGAACAAGGAAATGGTTCACAGGTCGGTTCTGTGCTTTTGTTGTGCTTTTGATTTGAGTTACATAAAGAAATTTATTTTGATTTGATTTAATTTTTAATTTTAATTTTTGGGTCCCTTATGATTAATTTATCGAACAGGTATGGAGTTTGCTGATTCGGAGAAACTAAAGTATCATGTTGCAGTGCGTTGAGGGAATTAAGCATGTTTTTGTTTCCCTTTTGCGGTGCTGCGATCTTGACTTGTATAGTCAATCCAGAGGCCTAGACGATCCTGAGATACTAGCCGGGGAAACTGTGTGTAAGCTTTTTTTATTTTATTTTTATTTTAAGTTTTAGATCGTAATAAATTAAAACCCATATTTTATTTTCATGCAGAAATTCCTCGGATATCTTTTTTTTTTTTTTTTTAAAGGACAATTAGAACTAGAATTTTGGGAACTTATTTAGAATTCTCATCCCTTTTTGGCTGTCATTCAACTCGATAGTGCAAGCTTCTGATTTTTCATTCTGGTTTCATAATAAATCAAAACCCACTTTTCATTTTCGTGCAGAAATTCCTCAGAGGTCAGTGTTGTTGTTGTTGTTGTTGTTTTTTATTTATTTATTTTAATAGAATTGCTTTGCCTTTTGGGGTGTTTTTGAATTCAATGGAGTTAAGTGAGCTTCTGATTTTTCATTTAGTTCATAATAAATAAAAACCCAATTTTCAATTTCGTGCAGAAATTCCTCAGAGATCAATTTTTTAAGTGACAATTAGGATTTAGGACTAGAAAAATCATTAACATAATTTAGAATTTGCTTTGCCTTTTGGGCTGTTATTGACTCAAATAGAGTTAAATAAGTTACTTTTATTGAAATTTTATTTTCCATAGAGCTACAAAACTGATCTAATGAAAATCTGTGTTTGTACACATGGTTGCAGTCAGCGTAAGTGAAATTGAGGCTCTTTATGAACTTTTTAAGAAGATCAGCAGTGCCGTGATTGATGACGGGTTGATTAACAAGGTTTGTTGATCTGTAATAATACTTTTATTATCTCTCGGTTCGGAATATTTCTTTCTTTTTTCCCCCCTCATGATGAGAAAGTGATTGGTGGTACCCTTGCTCCCACCTAGTGCCACCTTTGCATAATTTACTGGGAACACAGTTGGGATGGAAAGGGGATTAGTACACACAATTGTCAACAACCCTCGGAGGGTCATGCATGTCAAACACACGACCTCATTATTTCAAAGGACAACACGTGGACACAAAAAATCGAACCTCTGATGGATTGGAGAGAAAGCTATGGTGCAGTTGTCCATTGCCGCTATGGAACCACCCACCTGTGGTGTTTTATGATATTTCTTGGGATATTCCTTAATCATAAACTTTGTTTCCTTAACACCTGTTGTAGGAGGAGTTTCAACTGGCTTTATTCAAGACAAATAAGAAAGAGAGCTTGTTTGCTGATCGGGTACTTTTCTTCTGTTTTTTCTTTTTTCATTTTAAATTTCAAACATGATGTTACCTATGTTGTTTGGCAGTCTATGGTCGTATCATATCTGGGTACTCCAGTCAGCTATCTATATTCTATCAGTTAAAAGGGCCTCATATAAGCTGCTATCTATAACTTAGCCTCTTCACAATTTCAGGTATTTGATTTGTTTGATATAAAGCACAATGGAATACTCGGTTTCGAAGAGTTTGCACGTGCCCTATCCGTCTTCCATCCAAATGCCCCAATTGACAATAAGATTGAATGTATAGTTCTTGTTAAATGAATAGGACTTTTCATACCAATATGTGAGAGTTTTTTTCACTTACTTTTAGTATATGTGTTTCCTTATGTTTCACATTTTCTTCATTTTATGAACCGTTGTTGCAGTCTCTTTCCAGCTGTACGATCTCAAGCAGCAAGGTTTTATTGAGAGGCAGGAGGTAACATTTCAGGTTCACCTTTTTGTAGTTTTTATTTCTATTTTGTTTTTAATTTTTTGGACTTTGAAATATGTGAATGTTTCTCAAATATATACTTAGGTGAAGCAAATGGTAGTGGCTACTCTTGCAGAATCTGGAATGAATCTTTCGGATGATGTCATTGAAAGTATAATTGACAAGGTGCTCCTTCCATTTCTGAGTTTAATAAGGACGTGTTCTTCCCTTGCTTGTATGGAGAATATTTAAAATCCCTTGCAGAAGATTGACATTGTATGCATGTGCTCTTAGACTTTTGAGGAAGCTGACACAAAGCATGATGGGAGGATTGACAAGGAAGAATGGAGAAGTCTTGTTTTGCGACACCCGTCTCTCCTGAAAAACATGACGCTTCAATACCTCAAGTACGCTCCGATTTCGAATTATAAGTCTCTCAAATATTTGATATTCATAAACTCACAAATGTCGCATTATTTTTATGAAATGTTGTTTTTCAATTTTCTTCTTGCTTACACTTGCTTAACTCAGGATCAACTTTCATGTGAACCTAGTTTATGGAAGTTTGATCCGACTTTCGTAGAATTTCTATATTTCTCTTAATTCTAGGCTTTGATGTTTTTGCATAGTAACTAGAAACACGGGAATGATTCAACAAGTGTGCTTTTTATGATCATATTTTTGGAAACATGGTAGCCAGTACCTTTATATGTTAAAGCTTTGATCATAATACTTTTTTATTTTTTCCTCTTTCCTTAACAGAGACATCACCACAACTTTCCCAAGCTTTGTCTTTCACTCGCAAGTGGATGATACTTGAAGTCAAGGGCAAATTACATTTTGCAAGTTTTCAGACGATATTGGTCTCTGATATGTAAAGAAGGGTCAAGAAAATTTTCTCATTATTTATTTATTTTTTGTTTTGTTCTGTTGAGATTTTTGGCCTTGCGTGATTTTGTTCAATGACTGAACTCTCTAGTACATTCTCCCTTTTAGGTTGTAAGTCGAAGGCATTCTGGTCTGTTTTATGTTCTCTTATTAGCCTACTTCAATAAGATTTTGATTATTTTGGAAATCTGTTCTAAATTTAGAGCCAAATTGAACTGATTATCAACCTGAATCCATAAGGCTCCTACCTCCGAAAAAAAAAAAAAAAAAAAAGGGCTAGAAGTTTTAAAGTTAACGTGCAGCGATGCAGAAATGTGGTCTTGGCGTCTAGCTTACAACGTGGGGAAGTCTGTTTGGTAGAGTTGGAAATGAATAGGATATAAATTGGAATAGGATTTTGGAGTAGAAAATAGAATTTGGGTTTTTTTGGTAGAGATAAAATTGGCAAGAAAAGAAGTTACAAATTATAGTTTATCGTTTTTTAATTCCCTCAACTTTGAAAAGAAAATATTTGATAAAACAAATAGTGCACTAATATCTATTTTGATCTTAATCAAACATCATCTTATTTTGAAGAAGGTTATTTTGCATGCACACTTCCTCAACTTTACGAGTTTGGTGAATTGATCTCTTAACTTTTTTTCTTGACAATTTACTCCTTAAAATTTGAAATTTATTGCAATGTTAGTCAAATTAAAAATGAAGTTAAAAAATTTATACTGTATCTTTCTTGTGAGTGTTTAATGAGGGTAATTAATATTTTTTCTATTGAATTGATTCTCATATACGCATCACCGTGAGCGAAAATTTATTTGAAATTGGGAGTTAATTGTTTTGGAGTACAAATTGGGGTTCCCCCAATTTCAAAAAATTTTCATTCATGACGTGTACGAAGGGTTTAATTCGATGTAAAAAGACTAATTATCTTTATTAAACACTCACATATAAGATACCGTCTAAATTTTTAACTTCGTATTCAATTTGACCAATAATGTAACAAATTTTAAAGTTTAAGGGGTGAATTGTTAAGAAAGAAAATTAAGAGACTAATTTGTGAAATTCATAAAATTAAAGGGGTGTCCAGTAAAAAAAAACCTTTGAAGAAAAAAGATAAAAGATGATTAGGCATCTTTTTTTTTTCCCCTTGCTCTCTCTCTTTCTTATTTTATTTTATTTTTATTTTTTTTATCTTCTATCAAAAAGTTGCTTCCAGCCTTTATATTTTCCTCACATTGATATTGTGTTTTTTTTTTAATCTCTCTCTCTCTTTTTGGTTAGTCAAAATGGGAATTGTGGTGTCCCAAGACGTCAATCCTCAATGGCTATTTGATAAAGAGAAAATTGTTGAACTAACTCTTATAATGAATAAGTCTGAATTTTTATCTTTTACTCTTAATTAATATCCTTTTGACTAATGTGATTATTTGACTAAAAAATATATTAATAAATATTAAAGGGTAAAAATCCAGATGTATTTGTTTTCTTTCCTTTTTGATAAATCTACCGAGACCACATCCTTCATAGTGGTCGATTTATTTTCTAAATTTAATTTTTGTACAAAAACAACCAAGTACTTAGACCACATATATCAAAAGTTTTCAATAATTTCAATTTGGTATTCTGTGTTTTGGTAAAATTTTCTTTTAGTACCAAATGTTTTTGATAATCTTAAATTAGTACCTCTATGTTTAAAAAAAAAAAAAATGGATACCTTAAGGTCTTTTTTGGAGACATAAAATGATGAATTTGCCTCTAGCAATAATTTCTTATTTGTTTGCCCTAGTCGAGTCATTACATTATTGGTTGTGTTAACAGTGTGGTTTGCAGATTCTCTTTCTCTCCCTCCTCTTCTCTTTCTCTCTCTAAAAGTATCTACAAATTTTTCATAACTCTTTGAGTGCGTCTTCTCATAGGGCCGGAACTCGGAGGCAACTGTCAAGCTGGCCTTTGAGTTCTCAGCCCAAGATCAAAGAATAAGTGTAACCAATGAAGGCCAAAATATTGTCCTTAAAGCATGAGATGTAATAAAAATGTTTATTATTTAATTAATAAAATAATTTATTCACTATTTATGTGCATATATTATTAAATACTTTATGAATATCATTAAAAATTTTACAATCATTTATGTGGTCTTAAATATTATACATAAGTGTTATTTATGAGAGGATAATATTTAAAAATAATAATCGAAATGAATTTAATTAAAGTTAGAAAATCTTTAATTCAAACATTATTAATTCATGTCATTCCCATTAAGAATAAAATGATGTTATCTGCATCATTAATATAGAGGGATATTGAATGAATGTACTATGTATAATGAGATTATGTAAAACTGAGACACATACATAATTTGATTTTCTGATAATTTATGTTAAATATAGAAAATCAAATTTGAGTATACCGATTGTCATATATAAAATGATCTTAATCCTAAGTTATAAGTAGACTCATATTTATAGATTCGTGTTTTTTTATTTACTCAGTATGGATTTTGAGATTCTAAAATCATATTCCTTGTATATTAGAAACGTGATGAAATGGATAGTCGAGAATACTAATATACGAGATGGAATACATTCCTTCTTCTTTGAAGAATTTTAGAAAAGATAAATTATCAAGATTTAATACCACTCGAAATAAATAATGTGATTATTTAATTAAATTAATTTTGCAACATACTGTAGTGGGACTACATGAGGTCACACGTCCAAGCACAAGAAGGTGCAGAGGGCATGTGACACAGGTAGAATCCCACTAATTGCTTGCTCTTCAAGATATCCGGTTTACTTGTTTAACAAGTTTTCTGATCAAATTCAAAAGGAAAGTGAAATATGACTTTATTTAGATTTGAATTTGAGCTAAAATTGAAAATTTGATAAAGGATGAATTTTCTCTCTCTCTTGTTGCAGATTTGCGGGTCTCCCTGTGGTTTAGCTGGCCATGTAGTAAAAAGGAAAGAAAAATTTGTTTCCAAAATTAAATGGAAAATTGTATTTTAATGAGATTAAAATACAGTAATAACTAATTTTCTATTGTTTTGTCTTTAAGTTAAAGTAAATAAGTTCTCCTAGTCTTTTATAAATAAGAGACATTAGAAAATTAGGAGGGATAATTTTTTGCTCCAAAAATTCATAGGTGGCCGAATTTTAAGAGAGAAAAAAGAAAAGAAAAATTCTTCCAATTTCCAATTTCTTCACACACATGCATTGATAGTGAATGAATATAAATTAACGAGTGATCAAATCCGATAGTTCTATATTAGAGCCCACACTCTAGGTCTTGCAGATTTTAAGGACTAGATGAGGAAGATTTGGATGTTCTGAGAAAGCTTGGAGCTTAGACTGTTTGTGGTCAAAGACCTCAAGTTATCCGCCTAATCGTTCGTTGGGTATCTATCTTTATAAATTAATATGATTAATTTATTATTGTATAAATTAATATAATCTATAGAATATTTAAAATTTTTATGAAAATTTTTGTTATACACGGTTCACATTACCACGCTTCCGCACTCGAAAACGTTTTGAAAACCAACATAAAGGGTAATCTCAGCTGCGTGGAGGGAGGAGGAGGAGACCAGTGAGGCAAAAACGAGAGTGATGATTATGTGTGGATAAGCAATTGTGGGAGATGGGTTGAAGGTGAGACATGACATTGCGGCATGCGTGTGGTGGCGAAAGAGACTGTGAATTAGGGGCTTTACTTTCCTAGGAAGCGACAAACCTTTGGATGCAAGTGTGGTAGAGATGTTGCTTGATGGTGGAGGCGTGTAAGTTTCACGCGCTGGCATGGGAGAGGTTACTCTGCAGTTGTTTAGGCGAAGTTCATTTTTGGTCTTTCCGGCCACCTCAACTACGTGGGTGGGCTTGCTATTGATGGCTCTAGCTAGGTTGCCACGTTCTCATTTTGTTTTGTGGTATTTTAAAATAAAAGCGTTGTTTTCACCTAGCACACTTTAAGTTTCGATGTTTTTGTTTCGTTTAGAGTCATTACTAATTTAGACGGTTTCCTTACACTCCGAGTTTATTTCTGTCTTATCCAGATTCGTGTCTTGGCGGTCTGTTAGTCCTGTTTGATTTTTTGTCTATGCTGAGGAGCATGTGGTGGTCTTCACGCTATACAGTTATAGCTCTCAATCGATGGAGGTAGAACTGCAAGTTCATTAGGCATGGCCCAAGGCCCATTATTGTTGGCCTCCGGTTCGGGCTAGGTTAAGGTTTCGAGCTCGAAAGTTGGCCGTCCCAAACTCCTTTTTTTAAAAAGATTTTAGAAAATTTCTTATAAATTCTAGGTTGGTTGAGCCCGATCCTAGGCCTGTCGAGCTTTTAGGACTGGCCAGCCTGAAATTTCCATTTGGGCTGTCAGGCCGGATCGAGTGGCATAAACTTTTACCTATAATCAGAGGCTTCCATCAACTGTAGAGCTATTTTTCAAAAAAAAAAAAAAAAAAGGGTGCAAGCTTGATTATACGTGTGCTGAGGAACTTTCTCGGAGTCTCTGCGTATGTCTTTCTTTTTAAGTGTTGGAATCGGTTTCAATTAAGGGTTATATCTCGCGTATTGTAGAGTAATTTGCATTATCGAAATTGTTAGTGTTTTTGTTTTCCTAATATTGTGGTGGAGAATTTGATGGGAGTTCTTAATAAATTATTTTCAAGTCATTTGAAAATATTTGTTTATAAGTAAAAAATCATATTCAGAAGATAATATCATTGCTTTCGAGAGTTACTAAAATAAATTCAGAATAATTGAAATTAGATTTTAAACAAACATGAAACACCTTACGATAATAATAATAAAAAAAACTATTAATTATTTTTATAGATCCTACCCGTGCGGAGCACGTGGTACACATCTCTGTCTATCTATATATATATCTACCTATCTAGTATCTACATATAAACAGCAAAAACGACTTCGATTCTGATATTGGGTGCCGTCTTCAGTTGCCGCATAGAAAAAGCCCAATCCCAATTCCAAACCCTAAACCTAACCCTAACCCTAACCCTCGATTTCGAGACCTCTGTCTGATTCACTCCGTACCAATGGCGAGGAAGCGCAAGCTGGTGTCCAGCTCCTCCAACGAGCCTGCCAAGAAGCAGCAGCAGCAACAACAAAAGGTAGTCGAGGAAGTAGTCGAGGAACAGGTTGAACACAAAGAAGTCGAAGAAGAGGAAGAACGCAAGGAAGTCGAAGAAGAGGAAGAACGCAAGGAAGTCCGGGAAGAAGAAGAAGAAGAGTACGAAGAAGTTGAAGAAGAAGAAGAAGAAGACGAAGAAGAAGAAGAAGATGACGATGATGAAGAGAAAGGGGACGAAGAAGGGACCGGTGAAGAAGCAAAGACTGCCAATGACCTTAATCAGACGGCCGATGATGACGAAGAACCGATCGAGAAGCTTCTGGAACCATTCGGAAAGGAACAGCTTGCCTATATCCTTCGCGAAGCGGCGGAGAAGCACCGCGACGTGGCGCACCGGATCAAGGAGATCGCCGAAGAGGACCCGGCCCACCGGAAGATCTTCGTCTACGGACTGGGATGGGACACGACCGCCGAGACCTTGACGAGCGTCTTCAAGGAGTACGGAGATATCGAGGATTGCAAGGCCGTCTGTGACAAGGTCTCGGGGAAATCCAAAGGCTACGGCTTTATCCTCTTCAAGACTCGTTCCGGTGCTCGCAAAGCCCTAAAAGAGCCTCAGAAGAAGATCGGAAATCGGATGACGTCTTCCCAGCTGGCGTCGGTGGGCGTGGTCCCCGCCGCGGCTTCTGCGCAGCCGCAAGGGCCGTCGTCGGAGTACACGCAGAGGAAGATTTACGTGAGCAATGTCGGAGCGGAGCTTGATCCGCAGAAGCTAACTGTTTTCTTTTCCAAGTACGGAGAGATTGAGGAAGGGCCGTTAGGGCTCGATAAGGCCACCGGGAGGCCAAAAGGGTTCTGTTTGTTCGTTTACAAGACGGTGGACGGCGCGAGGAAGGCTCTAGCTGAGCCCCACAAGAATTTCGAGGGCAACATTTTGCATTGCCAGAAGGCAATTGACGGCCCGAAGCCGGGAAAATCCCATCATAATCAGCACCATCACCACAATCAGAGGAACAAGAATCCAGGGTTCGGTGGGGCCCAGCCCGGGCCAGCGGTGCCGGGGCATTTGATGGCGCCAGCAGGGCCTGGAGGGTTTACCCAGGGAGCTGCGGCGGCTCAGGCTTTGAACCCTGCACTCGGGCAAGCGATAACAGCGTTGCTTGCATCGCAGGGTTCTGGTATGGGGCTGACTAACTTGTTGGGAACGTTGGGGTCTGCTGCTGGTGTGGCGGCTCCAGGTGTGGCTGGACCCGGGCAAGTTATTCAGCCTGCTTATGGAAATCAGGCCAGTATGTATGGGAATCAAGGAGGAATGCAGGGCGGGTATCCAAATCAGCAGATGGGACAGGGCGGGACTGGAAGAGGGCAAGGTGGTGTTGGGCAGTATGGTGGTGCTCCAGCATATATGGGACACTAGGTTCGCCCAGGTATGATAGATAAAAACTTTGTACTAGGTGATTTTCGTTGGACATATTAGGGTTTTAGACTTTAGTTTTAGGAAAAGAACAACCTAATGGAGTAATCAAGGTAATACGTTCGCATTTCATAATAACAAAATTTATTAAGAGGCCGTTAAGCTCATGGGTTCATGTGGTTTGAACTGTGAGTGGATTCCAAACAAGTGTTTGGATGCACAAGTTTTGGCCCCAGTTTGAACCATGAAGTGATATTCTAAACCAGCCGTACCAGAAAAGTTAAAACTTAATCCCCCCATTTGTTCTTGTGGTTTGAACCCATGTTCCTAACCACTCCTTTTAGACTCACGGTTTAAACCACAACATTTTGACGATCCGAAAGAAAATGATTGTCCTTCATTTATCAAGTAAAAAGATATTGTCTGGGTAAAATTGTTTAACAACATTATCCCTTTAAACTTGTCTTGATATTTGAGTTTTATTATCTGTACAGGTACTTGAACGTGCGATAGATTGGTAGTGAAACAAAGATTATAAACGGAGTGTAACTAGTGACTTAATACGACCATTGAGGTTTAGATAATTTAGAATCGAGTTCCATTGATATACCATCTTGCATACATCCCTGATTGGAGAGTAACGCATCCGCATTGCGACTTTGGCTTGAAAAATAGATACTTAAATGTAGCATCGGCTTCTTGCAACCTTAATACAGGCATAATTTTTCACTTCAAAAGATGTAGATCTTGATTAGCATTAAGAAGAAATACTTTAGTAATAAATTGGCTTTGTATTCATGCACGTCTACAGAGAACTAGTCAAAACACAAGTTGAAAAAAAAAAAAAAACAAGTGCACGAGTTAGATAAAGAGACTTTATTACTATGCTAGTGTCTGTCTCTGTGGTGGGGATCATCTTGTTTTAAGTCGCGAAGAAAATTATCTTAAGGGCCTGTGCCCAAATGTCGTGCATGCTATGGTTTTGACTTTAGGAAACTATATTGGATGTGAGTTTCAATCAGTTGATTAAGCCTTTTGGAAGTGTTCAATGACTCCTATTGATCATTTTGATGTATGGTTGAAGTATATTCCCTTTTATTAGGATTTTCTTTTCCAAATTTTAATTTCTTTTTTTGCTGCACATGGTGTTGATCATTTTAGTGGGTTTTGATCTCTGCCTATGCAAGCAGGTCTGACAATCTCCTATCCGAAACTTTGAAAGGACTTTAATGTTTCTCTTTTGGTTTGTACCTTTTTCTAGAGCAAACTGTTGCTGCCTGTGGTGGTGGCTTGTAGAAATATACTTTGTTTTGTCATGGTTAGATCTTATAACTGATTGTTCTCAACTAATATTTTTGTATTCATTAAAATAAACATAGTTGTAAAGCCCATTCTATCGTTTTTAGACTTTTATGCATTTCTGTGTGAGAGAATCATGCATTGACTTTAAGTTCTTGTAGCAAATTGTTTAAGTTTTTTTGGTTCCTTGGAAATTTTGTTCCACCTAGCTCCTTAATGAGTTTAAAAGGCCGGTTCTCTTTAGAAATTTAAATTTATTATTATTTTGTGTAATCTACCATTTTTGTTTAACTCATCATTATTGCATTAATCCTGAGAGTTTCTAAAATATTTTAAGGGATTACCGGTTCTGAAATCGTTTTCTTTTTCAAATTGCCTTTTCACGCTTTCTTATTCAATGTGCAGATCCCACATAGGTGCATCAGTCTTTTTGTACTGGTTTGCTGATTCTTCTGAAGTTTAAGGAGCTGATGGTTATTGCAAAGAGCAGAATCTTAAAACATTTTATCAAATTTATGTTTTATCATCTCGTATTTCTTAGCCTTTTTATTTTTCTCCTTTGAAATATTGTAGTTTTCTCTTGTTTAAAAGCTAAACCATTTCAGTACTTGGAACTTCTAAGCATATATTTGTGTACCCCAAGAAGTCAATGAGCTTGAACAAAAATGCTTTTTGAAAATTCCAATGCCATGGCATGGATTATATAATATTTTGTATAATTTTTCTTCCCCTGCCATGATTATTTGCTCAAGTTTATAATTTTTTTTAAACTCTTTTTGGTTTTGATTATTCAACCAACTGATTCAGTCGGTTTAAGTAGCATCGTGGATCCTTGAATTTAATTTGTCTTCTTTTGACAATTTTCTGCCTTGAGTGTTCTATTTAAATTTTGGAGCGATTCTATTAACTTTGTTCAACACTGTTGGAATTTTCACAATTTATTTTTTTGAGGGGAAAATTTTCACAAGTTAATGTCTGTTATGACTTGTGGTCTTCCCTGATTACTTGTGTCCTTAGTTTAGTTATTGGAAAGCGCTTGTAGGATAATTCTTTAATGAAGATTGAGTGGCTATAATTGTTGTTAGTACTGTATCTCCCCAAAAAACTTTGCCCCCGTTTGTTTCATTGCTCTCTTTTCACACCTACTAAACACAAATTTGAATTTTATTCTCTATTCAAATTAAAACTTTAATTACACATCCAAACATCAATTCAAACTACAATTTAAACTACATAGTTTGAATTTTTCTGTTCAAATCAAAAAAATATAAACTAGCGAACCAAACGGGGCTTTTATATTTCTGTAACGGCACAGTGAAACGGTTCTTGTCATTATATGGTTATGTCATATGTGAATGCCTTTCATTTAGCTTCTATTTATTATCAGTTAAAAAAAAAAAAACGGGTGAACATCCTATTTTGCAAAAAATTTCTGGAAGCTATTCCCTTGGCAGTGGCTCCATTTCTCTGGTTAAAGATATGCTGAGCAAAGATAGAAAAACTGTTATACTAATAGCAACGTGTACATATGATATTATGCAACGAAAGTTATTTTCAATTTCCAAAAGTAAAAATCACTGTAACTTTTGTGTTTTACTTGTATTAATACTTATAGAACACCATGTTTGTTCGTTCTTTATCTTCTCAGTAGTTTGTGCCTTGTAGTAGAAGGTTGAGGTCAGAAGGGAGAATTAGTTATGTAAGTCCTCTATGCTGTTTTTATGTTGGCGCAGAGCTTGCACAGTTTATAGTTGTGGGGTTTGATGGTCAATTAGCAATCTATGTCGTAGAAGTATTTTAAATGCATCAAAATGATAAGCACTAATAACGACTGAGAACGCGGTGTTCTTGAGAAATTTCATTGTAATGATAATGAATCTCCTTTCAATCACAAAAAAGAAAAAAGAGATTATTGTGGCCTGCAATCAATGTTTGTGCTGGTTAATTTTGACTTATTTGCTGCTGCTCGTCCTCAGAAGCAGCTGATGAAAGTTTATTTCTTGGTACGCTATGAGGTAATATATTGAACTATACTCTGCTGATTTCTTATTTCTAATCAGAAATGTGAGAACAACTTTCAAATATTGGTTGAATTCAGTTATAGAGAGCCTATCTGCAATATTGAATACTGATTTACTGATTCGACTCTTTCTTATTTTAGATGTGATTGATTTTGTTTCCATGATAATCGTAGAATACAATACGAGATATGCAAATTTGTAAATAGAATGGACTTAGCCAGTTAAATGCTTTTCACCTCCTCCTGTTCGGAACTGTTTATATTCTTTATTCTTTTCATTCTTTTGGGGAAGATATGCAAGTTTGGGGGAGGGGATATCTTTAGTACTTTACTGCAAGATTTTTTTCATGCCGCAAAGTTCTGGGTTGCTTTTCTCCGTTTTATTGTTGTGTTGTTTTATTTATTCTTATCATAGATAATATTTATCTATGACATGAATTTAACTCATAAGCTTTGTTTGTAGCACTATTTTTCCTTTTCCTAATCCCTTGTAAGATGCCTTGATTTGCATTTATACGACTTTTTTGGATGGAATGTTATGAGAAAATGTTACTTGTGAACGACTTCTATTTTTACAAAACTACTTGAGCTGTGAACATTATAATTTGATAATTGATACCATATATATATATATATATATATAACTGTATGTGTCTGTCACTCTTTACTAAATTGCAAAGATGAGAGCGTTTTAGAAAGCTGAATACAACTCTTTTTTTGTTTCCTTACTGTAATGTTGGAATACAAATTTATTGGACTAGAGAAAGTAATGATGCCATATGAGATCTCACTTCTCATTGAATAGGATTTGTGAAATTTTCTTATGTGGCCACTGACGAGTAAGCATCTAACCAAGGTAATTTGTAGTTTGTACGTTTGTAACTGACAACTTCGAATCTTCCAATCAGCATTCCCAGCGGGGCTGGGGTGGTGAAGGCCTTCTGTGGTCTGGACGTGGTTGTTGCCCGTGAGTTGAGTGGTTGGTTTTTTAGTTGTGGTGCAAGGAAGTAGCCCCTTGCACTGTTGAAAGTGGGGAGGCGCAAGCTTTGATTTGGGCTATTAGATTGGCTCTTTATATTGGCTTCAACTGTGTTCTAGTGGAGGGGGATGCTAAAGTTTCTCATAGTTTCCTTTTCGGATGCTCGGGCTGCTAGCTGGGAAACAGAGAACTCTTGTGAAAGAGGTCCACCAGCTTGCCAAAGATTCCAGTCCTGCTCCTTCAATTCGACGATGACGGAAATGTTGTGGTGCACAATCTTAGCTGATTGGCTCTTGCTAAAGTTTCTCATAGTTTCCTTTTCGGATGCTCGGGCTGCTAGCTGGGAAGCAGAGAACTCTTGTGAAAGAGGTCCACCAGCTAGCCAAAGATTCCAGTCCTGCTCCTTCGATTTGTACGACGATGACG
Organism: Morus notabilis; assembly: GCF_000414095.1. NCBI lineage: Eukaryota > Viridiplantae > Streptophyta > Magnoliopsida > Rosales > Moraceae > Morus > Morus notabilis. The sequence continues at coordinate 106,289 of NW_010366463.1, read as the reverse complement.
GGAAATGTTGTGGTGCACAATCTTAGCCGATCGGCTCTTGCTAAAGTTTCTCATAGTTTCCTTTTCGGATGCTTGGGCTGCTAGCTGGGAAACAGAGAACTCTTGTGAAAGAGGTCCACCAGCTAGCCAAAGATTCCAGTCCTGCTCCTTCGATTTGTACGACGATAACGGGAAATGTTGTGGTGCACAATCTTAGCTGATCGGCTCTTGCTAAAGTTTCTCATAGTTTCCTTTTCGGATGCTCGGGCTGCTAGCTGGGAAACAGAGAACTCTTGTGAAAGAGGTCCACCAGCTAGCCAAAGATTCCAGGCCTGCTCCTTCGATTTGTACGACGATAACGGGAAATGTTGTGGTGCACAATCTTAGCTGATCGGCTCTTGCTAAAGTTTCTCATAGTTTCCTTTTCGGATGCTCGGGCTGCTAGCTGGGAAACAGAGAACTCTTGTGAAAGAGGTCCACCAGCTAGCCAAAGATTCCAGTCCTGCTCCTTCAATTCGTACGACGATGACGGGAAATGTTGTGGTGCACAATCTTAGCCGATTGGCTCTTGCTTTGTATCTTTAAAGTTGATATGCCTTTTGTTGTTCCAAAGTCCATGTTTGCTTCCTGTTTTTTGGCTCAAAAAGTCCGTGTTTGCTTTTGTTCCTGTATTTGCTTGGCTTTTGTTGGTCACCCGCTCATCAATCAAAAAAAAAAAAAAAGGACAGCTTTGAAATCATTTTTTATTTTCAGGTATGAGTGTTAAGGAAGAATAGAAAATGAAAGTGGATAGTTGTTGAAAATAGTTGCAAAAAAACCTTTTCATCAAATAAAAAAGGAGAATTGCATGTTTGGTTCAGAGAAAAAGAAAGTTTGAAAGGAAATTGAAATTTTTTGAAAGGAAATATTGTAGTAAAAGATTTGAGTTATGACCTAACTTTTGAAACAAACTGTGCATATAATAGTTGGAAATATTATCGTAAAAGAAAGTTGAAAAAAAAAATGAGAACATAGTTAAAAAATCTATTTGCTTCAGGGTGTATTTTGTAACTAGTTTTACAATTCAAAAGACGTTTTGACGTATTTGTATAATATGAGGGATAATAAAGCTATTTTCGTTAAAATCAATCGACTTTTTGTTACGGAAAAATAACACATGGTATTGAGTCTAGTTTTGATATATTAATCCGTTTTGATTTGAGTTTGTAATTCGAGTTGAGATGTGATTTTATGTGAGAGCTTTAGACTGTAGTAAAAAAGTTAGATGTGACTGTTTCTGAGAACTTTTTACTGTAGCAAAACTCAAATTCTAAACTCGAATAGGTGAAGTGAACGGATCGGTCACTAAAGTCATTTTGGTATTTTATGGTGAAATATCTTACTCGTATTATGTGTTTTTAATAATATTAAAAAAGTATTTTCACTTTAAAAATAAAATTTGAGCACCCTAAATTGATGTCTAACCAAAAATTGATGTTCATCAGTGTTGAAAGTGCCCCTTTAATTAATTAAGTGGAAATTAACAATTTTAAAATTATTTTCTAAAAGCATTTTAACTCATTTTGATTTTTTTTAATTTTTAAGTGTACTAACGTTTTTTTATAATTCTTTTAAATAATTATTAGCTTGTTGTTAATTAGTGAAGAGGGTAGACTTTATAGTCTTAAAAAATAGTCTTAGAAAAGACTTTTTTTAAAAGTGAAATTGTTTGAATATTATCAAAAGAGTAAGGTTAGAGACACTAAATTAAATTTCAATTTTTATATATTAATTGATGTGGTATGTAAGTTGTTATTTTTTTTTATTGATAGATGTAACAACTCACATGTCACATTAGTTGATACATAAGAGTTAAGATTTGAGTTAGTATCCTTAGCATTATTCTGATAAAAAAAACAGGATATTAGTAAGTGTTTTTGCTATAACATACAATAGTAAATATAATTTTGGGTGTGTTCATTTGTATAACTCAAGTCATGACTTGAGTTGTGTATGTGAGAGAAAAATACTGTAATAAAAAAGTTAAATTTGAATTTTTAGAGAAAAATACTGTAATAAGTCATGACATAAGTCAAGATTTGAGTCATAAAATGAACAAAGCCTTTATTCTTTAAAAATTTAACCTGTAAAATTAAGGGTGTGTTCGGTTGTAAAAAACTCAAAAAAATGCAGCTCGAGTTTCAACTTTATTCAAGTTCATGTTCTTTTAATTTTAAACTCGAGTTTGAACTCAAGTTTGGGACTAAAACTCGAGTTCAAGTGTCCTCTTCAACTCGAGTTCAGAAACTCGAACTCAAATTAATGAACAATATTTTTTCTATTTTTAAAAATGCTATAACTTTTCATTTTAATCCTGATTAAGATGATTTTTTTCTATGCGTTGATAATGAAAAGACGAATAAAACCCCACCCATATACCATATTAAAATTTTTCATCACCATTGAGTTTTTATTAAAATACTATCTAAATACAAATTCAAGTTTTGACTTACTCAAACACAAACTCAAAAAAAGATTCTTATCTCAAATCATAACTCAAATGTATACAACCAAACACAAATTCAAGTTACAACTTCAACTCAAGTTATAACTCAAATTCAACTAAAAAACTACACTCAAATCACACTCTAAAAGAACAGACTCTAAGACTCATTTATTTTATGCATTTAAATTTATAATTTTAATTTTATTATAATATTTTATTCTCATATAAAATTTAAAATTTAAACATTAAAAATTAAAAATTATTGATTTAAATTAATGAACCAAATATACGGTGAGATTTTAACCTGGGTGAGGATAAGGTATTAAATGTGTTATTTTGAAAATAAGATGCGTATTTTAAGGTGCGTTTGGAATTGATTCCAAAACGTTTTTGTTTTCTGTAAGAAAATGAAAATGAAAAAGTTTTTAGTTTCATTTTTAAATTATTTCTGAAAATGCGTTTGGTAGTTTTATTTAGAGATTGATTTCAGTTTTAAAAAAAACTAAAACTGCGTTTGGTGGTTTAATTTTTGAAAACATGTAATAATATATTAAATAAACATATATAATACAAAAACGGTTTCAGAAAAGAGGGAAGAAAATGAAAAAGAAAAAAAAAAGTGAAATCCGTTTTTCAGAAAACAGAAAACGAAAACAAGAAAATGAAAACACCTTTTTTTCGTTTTCTGATTTCCACAAAAAGACAAAAACGTTTTTGGTTTTGTTTTTTTAAAAAAATTGCACCAAACACGTGTTTAACACCCGTTTTCATTTTTTTGCTTTGAAAACCGTGAAAAACGAAAACGAAAACGCAAACAAACGGGCCCCCTGTTTTTCGTTTTCTGATTTCCACAAAAAGACAAAAACGTTTTTGGTTTTGTTTTTTTAAAAAAATTGCACCAAACACGTGTTTAACACCCGTTTTCATTTTTTTGCTTTGAAAACCGTGAAAAACGAAAACGAAAACGCAAACAAACGGGCCCCCTGTTTTTCGTTTTCTGATTTCCACAAAAAGACAAAAACGTTTTTGGTTTTGTTTTTTTAAAAAAATTGCACCAAACACGTGTTTAACACCCGTTTTCATTTTTTTGCTTTGAAAACCGTGAAAAACGAAAACGAAAACGCAAACAAACGGGCCCCCTGTTTTTCGTTTTCTGATTTCCACAAAAAGACAAAAACGTTTTTGGTTTTGTTTTTTTAAAAAAATTGCACCAAACACGTGTTTAACACCCGTTTTCATTTTTTTGCTTTGAAAACCGTGAAAAACGAAAACGAAAACGCAAACAAACGGGCCCCCTGTTTTTCGTTTTCTGATTTCCACAAAAAGACAAAAACGTTTTTGGTTTTGTTTTTTTAAAAAAATTGCACCAAACACGTGTTTAACACCCGTTTTCATTTTTTTGCTTTGAAAACCGTGAAAAACGAAAACGAAAACGCAAACAAACGGGCCCCCTGTTTTTCGTTTTCTGATTTCCACAAAAAGACAAAAACGTTTTTGGTTTTGTTTTTTTAAAAAAATTGCACCAAACACGTGTTTAACACCCGTTTTCATTTTTTTGCTTTGAAAACCGTGAAAAACGAAAACGAAAACGCAAACAAACGGGCCCCCTGTTTTTCGTTTTCTGATTTCCACAAAAAGACAAAAACGTTTTTGGTTTTGTTTTTTTAAAAAAATTGCACCAAACACGTGTTTAACACCCGTTTTCATTTTTTTGCTTTGAAAACCGTGAAAAACGAAAACGAAAACGCAAACAAACGGGCCCCCTGTTTTTCGTTTTCTGATTTCCACAAAAAGACAAAAACGTTTTTGGTTTTGTTTTTTTAAAAAAATTGCACCAAACACGTGTTTAACACCCGTTTTCATTTTTTTGCTTTGAAAACCGTGAAAAACGAAAACGAAAACGCAAACAAACGGGCCCCCTGTTTTTCGTTTTCTGATTTCCACAAAAAGATAAAAACATTTTTGGTTTTGTTTTTTAAAAAAATTTGCACCAAACACATTTTTAACACCCGTTTTTATTTTTTTACTTTGAAAATCGTGAAAAACGAAAATGAAAACACAAATAAACAGGCCTTAGTATTTTTAATGAGTACAGGGATAAAATTGTCATTTTGAGTATACATATTGGGCATATAAAAAAACAACACATTGCTTCGACTTTGGTTGCCCTCTTCAGTTGAAACCCTAACACAGGACCTCGAAGACATCTGGCCGACAATTGACAACGTATCAGTCCGTACCAATGGCGAAGAAGCGAAAGCTGCAGTCCAGCCCCTCCAACGAGCCTGCTAAGAAGCAGCATGAACAACCAAAGATCTTCGAAAAAGTTGAAGGAAAAGAAGAAGCAGAGACTGCCATTAATAGGACGGCCGATGACGAACCAATCGAGAAGCTTCTGGAAGCATTCGGAAAGGAGCAGCTCGTCAATCTCCTTCGCGAAGCGGCGGAAAAGCACTGCGACGTGGCGGACCGGGTCAGGAAGATTGGCAATGAGGACCAGGCCCTCAGGAAGATCTTCATACGCGGCCTGGAATGGGCCACTACGTCCGAGACCTTGAGGAGCGTCTTCGAGGAGTATGGAGAGATCGAGGATTGCACGGTCATCTGTGACATGGTCTCGGGGAAATCCAAAGGCTACGGCTTTATCCTCTTCAAAACTCGTTCCGGTGCTCGGAAAGCCCTAAAAGAGCCTGAGAAGAAGATCGGAAATCGGACGACGTTTTCCCAGCTGTCGATGGGCGTGGTCCCTGCCGCGGCTTCTGCGCAGCCGCAAGGGCCTTCGTCGGAGGAAACGCAGAGGAAGATTTACGTGAGCAATGTCGGAGCGGAGCTTGATCCGGAGAAGCTAACTGTTTTCTTTTCCAAGTACGGAGAGATTGAGAGAGGGCCGCTAGGCCTCGATAGGGTCACCAGGAAGCCGAAAGGGTTCTGTTTGTTCGCTTACAAGACGGTGGACGGCGCGAGGAAGGCGCTGGTGGAGCCCGTCAAGGATTTCGAGGGCCACCGTTTGTTTTGCGCGAGGTCAATTGACGGTCCAAAGCTGTGCAAAACCCATCCTAGTCAACACCATCACCACAATCAGAGGAAGGAGACTCCGGTGTCCGTTGGGGATTTTTTTAAGCCCGTGGTGGGAGGGAGGGGGCACTTGGTGGCGGGGCCAGGGGGGTTTAACCTGGCTGCTACGCCGGCTCAGGTGTTGAACCCTGCCCTAGGGTAGGCAATAACGGCGTCGCTTGTCTCGCAGGGTTCCGGTTTGGGGCTGACTAACTTTTTGGGAACATTGGGAACTACCGTGGGTGTGGCGGCTCCAAGAGTGGCTGCCCCCGAGCATTGAATTTGCCCAGGTATGATAGATAAGAACTTTATACTATGTGATTTTGGTTGGGCATATTCGGATTTTAATTTATGTAAAGAACAAGCAATGGATTGATCAGGTGAAACACTTGCATTTCATCATACAAAAAATTATTAAGAGGCCGTTTAGTTCATGGGTTCTTAATGTTTGAATAATGAACATATTCTAAAAATGTGTTCGGATGCATACAAGTTTTGGCTTCAATTTTAGCCATCCAGACCAGAAAAGTCAGTACTTAAGCCGCATGAGTTCTTGTGGTTTGAACCCGTGTTCCAAACCACACTTCTCAGCCTTATAGTTCAAACCAAAAAAGTTTAAACCATCACATTTTGACCCCACGATCCGAAAAAAATGATTGTCCTTCATTTATCAAGTAACAAGTGTATCGTTTGGAAAAAAAAAATGTTTATAAAAATTTTTCCCTTTAAAGTTGTCTTAATATTCGAGTTTAGTAGCCTGTACAGGTGTTTGAATGTCTGATAGATAGCTAGTATAACAAGGATTATTAAAGGAGTGTAACTAGTAACTTAACACAGCTGTATAGGTTTGGATAATTTAGATTTAAAATTATTTGATATTCCATCTTGCATGCATCCTTGATTGCGAAGCACTATATTGTCAATTTGGCTTGAAGAACAGATACTTAAATGTATCATTGGCTCCTTGCATCCTTATTACAGGCATAATTTTCACTTAAAAGATTTAGTAGTTTTAGAGAATAGATCTTTACTTATTTGTGCTTGTTGAAGTCGTTAGTAGCTACTGTCCAATGCAAATCTTGATCATCATACAAAGAAAGACTTCAATAGTATGGTTTGAGTTGGGAATCTATTTGAGTTTGTGTTTTTGTGGGTTAAAATTTTTAATCTGTATTTGGATAATATCCTTATAAAACTCAATGATGATGAAAAATTTTAATAGGGTATATGGATGGGTTTTTGTTCGTCTCTTCGATGTTAACGCATAGAACAAAAGAATCATCTCAATCGGAGTTGAAACGAAAAAGTTATGACATTTTTAAGTATAGAGCAATTACTGTTCATTTTATTTGAGTTTGAGTTTAGGAACTCAAGTAGGGGGGGGGGGGGGGGCAAGTTTTGCAAAAGAACATGAACTTGAGTTAAAATTCAAACTCAAGCTCAAGTTTGGGGCAAAAGAACAAGCCTTGAGTCTCTAAGAGTATGCTAATGTCTGTGGTGGAGATCATCTTGTTTTAACTTGTGACGAAAAATTATTTTAAAGGCTTGTGTCCAAATGTTGTGCATGCTAAGGTTGTGACTCTTGGAATCTATGTTGGAAATGAGTTTCAATCAATTGATCAAGCCTTTTGGAAGTGTTCAAAGACTCCTATTGATCATTCAGATATATGGTTGAAGTATATTCTGCGATTATGATTTTCTTTTCCAAACTTTAATTTTTTGGCTGCACATAGGGTTTTGATTTCTGCCTGTGCAGCAGGTCTGACAATCCCCTATCTGGAATTTTGAAAGGACATTATGTTTCTCTTTTGGTTTGTACCTTTTTCTAGACCACACTTTTGCTGCCTCTGGTGGTGGCTTGTAGAACACATACTTTTTCTTGTCAGAGTTAGGCTTTACTAACTTATGGTGCGTTTGTTTCAAGAGTTCTGCTTGATTTAAACCATGGTTCTTGGTTATGCTACAATGTTTTTCTCTCATAAAAAATTTGATTTTCAAAAGTCAGAATCAAAACCACTGGTTTGAACCCATGAACCAAACGGACTGTTTTCAACTAATATTTATGTATCCATGAAGATAGAAATTGTTGTGAAACTAAAACCCTATCATTATTCACACTTTTACGTTTTTATGTGTGAAACGGAATTGTGCTTTTTTTTTTTTTTTTAAGTTGTAGCTAATTTTTCAAGGTTTTTTGATTCTTTGGAAATTTTCTTCCACCTAGCTCCTTACCGAGTTTAAAAGCTGGTTCGGGTTGTCTTTAGAGATTTACATTTATTGTTACTTTGTGTAATCTACTATTTTTGTTTATCTTATCATTATTGCATTAATCTTGATGGTTTCTAAAATGTTTTAAGGGATAACCGGATTTGAATCGTTTTCTTTTTCAAATTGCCCTTTCACTCATTCTTATTCAATGTGCAGATCTCAAATAGGTGCGTCAGTCTTTTTGTACTGGTTTAATTCTTCTGAAGTTTAAGGAGCTAATGGTTATTGTAAGGTGCAGAATCTTAAAAACATCATCTCGTATTTATTAGCCTTTTCATTTATCTCCTTTGAAAATATTGTAGTTTTCTCTTGTTTGAAAGCTAAACCATATTCCTGTTATGACGTATTGAAACAATGCTGCCTTTCATTTATTTCTATTTATTGTTGTTATTATTATTATTATTATTATTATTATTATTATTACTTTTGGGTCAATATCCTATTTTGTGAGAATTTTCTTGAAGCTAGTCTCTGTCCAGTGGCTCCAATTAAATATAAGCTGAACGATGATAGAAAATACGGTTATGTTAAAAACGACGTGTGCATGTGATATTATGGAACAAAAGATGATTTTTCAATTATCACGAGTAAAAATCACAGTAACTTGTGTTTTTTCATAGAACATCAACACGTTTTGTTCTTTATCTTCTTGGTAGTTTGTACCTTGTATTAGAAGGTTGAGGTCAGATCAGAAGAAACCATTTGTTTTGGAAGTCCTTGTATGCTGTTTTTATGTTGATGCGGAGCTTGTGAATTTTAGAGTTGTGAAATTTTTGATGGCCAATTGGCTGATATCGTAGAAGTAGATTAAATAATCAAAATTTATAAGCACTGAGAACAATTGAGAACTTGGTGTTGTTGGGAAATTTAATTTCTTCGTAATGACAATGATATTCCTTTCAAGCACAAAAAAAAAAAAAAAAAAAAAAAAAAAAAAAAAAAAGAGAGAAAAAAGAAATTATTGTGGCCTGCAAACAACGTTTCAGCTTGTTGATTTTATGGACTTTGTTTGCCTGCTCGTCCACGGAAGAAACCAACTGATGAAAGTTTCTTTCTTGGTGGGCTACTAATACTAGGCAATATATTGAACTATATTCTTTGCTGATTTCTTATTTTGAATCAGAAATGTGAGAGGTGCTTTCTAATATTGGTCGAATTCAGTAATAGATAGCCTATCTGCAGTATTGAATACTGATTTACTGATTGGATTCTCTCTTATTTTAGATGTACCCTTATTTATTTATTTATTTTTTGTGTCATAATCTTTAGAATCCAATATGAGAAGCCCAATGTTAACTCCTCTATCACAATAGCTACTCTGCCCAAATATGTAAATAGCATGGAGTTGGCCAGTAAAATTTCTTCTTTTCATTCTTTTGGGGAAGATATTCAAACTTTGGGGATACTTTAGTGAGATTTTTTTTCACGATGCAAAGTACTTGGTTGCCCTTCTCTGTTTTATTCTTGTGTAGTTTTGTTTAGCGTTATCATTGCTAAATCTTAAAATTACACCCATGGCTAATGGCATGGATTCAATTCACAAGCTCTGTTTGTAGCACTATTTTTCCTTTTCTTAATCAAATTGTAAGATGGCTTGATTTGCATGTGTAACATTTCTTTTTTTGCATGGACTGTTTTTGAGAAAATGTTCCCTTGTGGTTGCCTGTGGGTTGAGTGGCCGGATTTTAAGCGTGTGGTGCGAGAAAGTAACGCCTTTAACCTGATATTAGGGAGGCAGAAGCTTGGATTTGCGCTACTTATTTGGCTCTTGATATTTGTTTCAACAGCGTCCTAGTGGAAGGGGATGTTAAGGGTGCGATTGGAACTCTTTTCCAATCTTTTAAAATGATTTTGTTTTTTTTTTAGATGCGGGTAGTTTTTTCAAAAGATTATTTTTAATATAAAAAAAATCTATTAATGTCTCATTTTCTCTCTCTCTACTCGAGAGACGAAAAAACGGAAACAAAAAATAAAAAATAATGAAAAATTATTTTTTATTTCTCTATCATTTTACATTAAATTAAAAGATTATTTTTATTTTTGTTATTTAGTCTTTAATTGTGTCATACGTTTTTTTTTTTCGTTTTCATTTTTTCTTTCTTGAAAAATGTGAAAAATAAAAATGAAAACAACAACACGGCCTAAGTTCCTCATAGAAACCTGGTTTGGATGTTCTCTAGGGAAACAGAAAACTATTGTGAAAAATGTCCTGTCTGCTTGCTCAAGGTTTCCATTCCCGCTCCTCCGTTTGGGTGAGGAGGACGTGAAGGAAATGCGCACAATCTTTGGTCTCGTTTAGTTTTTTGATTTGAGTTTTCAATTCTTGTTTGTTACAATAAAAAAGTTCTTATAAAAAATTATATTTAACTTTTTTACTCCAGTAAAATGCTCTTATAAAAAATTACATTTCTCTTTAAATTAAAAATTTAAATCGGAGAATTGAATGAGGTCGTTGTTGTTGGGCTCTTTGCTGCTTATCTCTGTTTTGTTGATTTTTCGTATGTCGTCCTGAACGACATGTTTAATTGTTTGCTTTGTTCTTCTAATTGTTGGGCCTGGTTGATTGGCTTTTTGTTTTTCGCCTGTTAGCGGGGGAAAAAAAACACCAAAACAACAACTACTACTATTACTACTACAGAAATCAAGTAACAAAATGATGAGAGTTATGCTATATGTACTAAAAAAAAAAAAAAAAAAAAAAAAAAAAAAAAAAAAAAAAAAAAAAAAACTATTTTTAGGAATAAGTATCAAAGAAAATAGAAAATGGTTAGTAAAATGTAGAAAAAAGTCGCAAAAAAACTTTTCCGAATTAAAATAAAGAAAGAGAGAGAATGGCATGTTTGGTACACAAAAAAGAAAGTTTGAATAAATTTTTTGAGATATAGCATTATAACAAAAATATATGACTTATGGTTCAAATTGTGAAACAAACATCATAGAAATGGTTGTAGAAAAAAAAATTAGAGAACATAGTCAGAAAAAAATATAGAGAATATAGTTGCAGAATTTAATCGTTTTATGGAATTCTTTTATAATAATGTCACGAAAGAAAGAAAGATGTTTTGCATTTTTGGTTAAAAATGAGTGTTTTGGATTTCTATGCCAAAGGCATGCATTGAGGGTAGTTTTGTATTTTAAAAAAAATTGATAAAATTGATCCGTCAACTGCGATGATGAAGTGTTATTTAGATAATTTTTTGAGAGCTTTTCTGGTAAGATAAAAAAAATGAATTATCAGTAATTCTCTATTTCTCAATTTTTAGATATGTATTAAAAACTGTCAGTTTGTATATTTTTTAATTTAATGTGATTTTGACATGATCCAATAGCTAAAATTTTCTATTGGAGAAATTTCTTAATCTTTTCTTTAAACAATAGATATATATATATATATATATATTACAATTTGAAATTTGAAATGAATACATGAACTATATAAAAAAAATTATTTCTTTGTTGATTTTTAAATTTGTAATTCATGATTGTCTCATTAAAAACCTTACCGAGAAAAACCCAATTGGAATAAAAACTTGGTAAGGAAAAAAGAGTGCAATCATTGTGGGATGAATTACAAAAGCTATACAAGATTACAATAACACTATACAAAGTAAATAAATATTTACAAATTACAATAATAAAATTTAATTTGAAGCAGAAGGATCGTCGTGAAAATAAAAAGTTAATCTATTAAATTCGTCGATCCATTCTTGGCTTGCCGGTGAGATTGTATCGTGTAAGCGTTGGTCAGAACGATCCCAATCCTTGATGCACACCAAAGCTTCAACAATATTCTGTTGCAATGCGTTTCTCCGTTCTTCAAGTATTCGGCCGGTTGTACTGAATGCTTATTCGGCTGCAACAATGGAGACTGGGATCGAAAAAATATCCATTGCTAGTCGTGTTAGGATCTTTTAAGTTAATGCTCGTGCCTTCCACCACTGAATCAAACCAAACATTTCACTATTGTCTACAACTAAGTCCTCACTCAGGTATGTCATTAACTCGTTGAAGCCGTCGCTGTTGCCGCCACCTCTTGATGAAGATCCACTCCCAGATTCTTCTTGACCTTGAGTCGTCGCCGTTGTCTTCTTCTTCTTCTTAGACAACCCGAAAACATTCAAGAATGAATGCGAATTGTCGTCTCGTTGTTGCGGTTCTTCTACACGAGGTGTATTTATAAACCTACTTTCATAAGAGCTATAGAGAGAAAATATTTTTTCCTTTATAATAGGAAATTGGTCAGTAGAATTGATAGCTAAAAAGTCACCTAAGTTATCTAATCCACTTTTTAAACCATCTAATTTTAATCTAGGGTCGAAAATAACACTGAAACCATACAACATTGGTAATTTAAATTAATATTTTTTAAACTTCTTTTCCATGGAGGCGATAGGAACTCCTAAAACCTCGTGTGTCCTAAATTCACTAAATAAAATAGACATTCTTAAAAGTTCTCATAACGCTAATGGTGACGTTGGGTAATAAGTTCCACTAAGCGTTAAAGTAACTTCGTGAAATCTACCTAAAAAGTTAAACAAGAGTTCGACAATTTACCAATCAGTTTCATCTGTAAATCCTGCTCCTAATTTTGCACTAACATAATTTGTTATAGCATCTTTATAGGGGATGCATTGTTCAAGCATTATATAAGTGGAGTTCCATCTTATGGGCATATCTAAGGCTAATGCTCTAGGATTTTGATTACATGCTTGCAGAAATTTAAACCAATCTTGTATTCTTTGATTACTACCTTGAATCCAAGCAATGTTATCTCTAAATCTAATTCTTTTAATATAACCTGACATTGATTTTAGTGAAATTAATTATATGACATGCACAATGTTAGTGAAATATATCATTATTACCGATAAACTTAAATCATTTTTAAAAAGTTCTATTGCTTTAGTATTTGCAGTTGCATTATCTAATGTTATGGCCATTATTCTATCCCTTAAATTATATTCATCAATAATAGATAAAATTGTGTTATATATTAAATTGGCAGTATGTGATTTTATAACACATTTAAAACCTAATATTCTCTTATCTAAATCAAAACCTTTATAATAATGTCCGATTACAGCTAAATAATCTTTGTTGGCAACGGTGGACCAAATATCCGCTGTTAACGCAACGCAACTACTAGTAGAGTGTAAAAGGTTGATTAATGCTTCCTTTTCTTGTTTATATAATTTTAATGCATCTTTCCTAAAAGTAGTTCTTGAAAAAAATTGTGCATTAGGATTATATACAATTTTAATATAACGCTGGCAATTCCTTTGTTCAATAAAACTAAGTGGTTGATCTAATGTGGCTACGAAGCGTGCCATTTCCATACGATCAACTTGTGGATCATATTTCTAAGTGGTTAGACCGTCGGTTGGACAATCAAACGATAATTGTGTTTGGCAGAGATCGGGTCCGCCTCCTTACTTTTGAAGACACTTTTCAGAGTGTCTTCTTAAGTGTGTAGTGCCGTGAATAGTGTTACCTTGTAATTTATCACCACAATATTTGCATTGAGCTATGTATTTAATGTTACCTTTATTGTCGACCTCCTCGAATATGTTGAAGTGGTCCAAAACTGCTGAGGTGCGCTTGCATTTCTTATTCGAACTTGTAACACTCGCACTAGCACTTCCGCTTGCCTCTCCTTCACGCCCACCACCATTACGTCCACGACCTCTAGTACGTCCACCAGGGCTCGGATTTGCAGTTTCCTCAGCAACTCTTTTTGTAGTTTGCGATTTCTACGTTTGAAAAATATTAAAAAATTGCCCTTCTTCGATGTTGAATTGGACATCAATGGGAATATCACCACCATAACCAGAAGAAGCCATTATGAAAAATAAGAGAGATTGAGAGCGCTTTAAGAGAGATTTGAGAGAGGTTGAGAGAAATTAAGAGAGAATGAGAGTTTTTGGATGAGTAAAATGGTTGGGGGGGGGGGGGTATTTATAGAAAATTTTTTGGCTTAAAAATTTTTTTTTCCCCCCCAAAAATTCAGTTCCAACGGCTATGTGAAATTCAGGCTTTTGGTCGGGTTCGGGCAATAGTCTTAAAAAAGGCCGTTGGGGTTTGAAAATTCGGGCACAATTCGGGTAGCGGTCGAGTCGGGCAAAAAAAGCCGTTAGGGTTCAAAATTCGGGCTAATGGTAAAAAAAATTTGGGCATATTCGGGCTAACGGTCAAAAAAATTTAGGCATATTCGGGCAACGGGCAAAATCGGGCTAACGGTCATAAAAATTCGGGCAAAATTCAGACAAATTCATGTTACGCGGGAAAATTCAAAAAAACAATCCGGCGGGCGGCGGGGTCCACTTATCCACCGGCGGCGGGGAGCTGGAATGAATTTTTTTCAGGCTGCTCGAGCCTGTGCCCTGCCAAAAAGGTCAGATGGGCGGCGAATGGCGCTTGCCCGCCGTGCCCGAAAGTTCAGCACTAGTTAGGCTTATGGGTTCGGATCCAACAATGTTTATGGTAGGTAAGATTTTTTGTCTTAATGTTAAGTAAAGTTATTTTAGTTATTTAATTAATTTTTTAATAGTCAGATTTACGATTGAAAAGGAATTTTATATCATATGTTGTAAATTTTTAATATGGACTCTCGGAATCTTTTGATTGAAAAGTTAATCTAAAAATTTAAACAGGCTTAATTACCAGTACGATAAAAAACCGTCCCTTACCGTAAGGCGTAAAGGTTGCCTTTGAATTGTGGGGATGTCAAATCTTTTTTGGTTTGAATTAAAAAGGATAACAACTTTCAACAAAAAAAAAGGGGTTTGAATAAGTGTGTAATTTTGTAGAAAAATATGTAAGAGGCTTAAAAATGTTATTTTAAGCAATACGTATATTTCAAGGGATACGGGTATAAGAAACGGCTTTGCTTCTGACTTTGGGTGCCGTCTTCAGTTGCCGCCGTGTTTTGGTGAAACCCTAACCTTCTACCTCGAGCTTCTCTCTGACGTTTTAGTCCGTACCAATGGCGAGGAAGCGAAAGCTGGAGTCCAGCTCCTCCAACGAGCCTGCCAAGAAGCAGCAGGAACAACCAAAGGTCGTCGAGGAAGTAGTCGAAGAAGAGGAAGAACACAAAGAAGTTGAAGAGGATGAAGAAGAAGAAGGAGAAGAAGAAGAGTATGAAGAAGTTGAAGAAGAAGAGGAAGAAGAGGAAGAAGAGGAAGAGGAAGGGGACGAAGAAGGCACTGGCGAAGAAGCAGAGATCGGCAATAACGTTAATAGGACGGCCGATGATGACGATGAACCGATCGATAAGCTTCTGGAACCATTCGGAAAGGAGCAGCTCGCGAGTCTCCTTCGGGAAGCGGCGGAGAAGCACCGCGACGTTGCGGATCGGATCAGAAATATCGCCGATGAGGACCCGGCCCACCGGAAGATCTTCGTCTACGGCCTGGGATGGGACACGAACGTCGAGACCTTGACGAGCGTCTTCAAGGAGTTTGGACAGATCGAGGATTGCAAGGCGGTCTGCGACAAGGTCTCGGGGAAATCCAAAGGCTACGGCTTTATCCTCTTCAAGACTCGCTCCGGTGCTCGCAAAGCCCTGAAACAGCCTCAGAAGAAGATCGGCAATCGGATGACGTCTTCCCAGCTGGCAACAGTGGGCCCAGTCCCAGTCGCGGCGTCGGCGCAGCCGCAAGGGCCGGTCTCTGAGTACACGCAGAGAAAGATTTACGTGAGCAATGTCGGAGCGGAGCTTGATCCGCAGAAGCTCACCGTTTTCTTTTCCAAGTTCGGAGAGATTGAGGAAGGGCCGTTAGGGCTCGATAAGTTCACCGGAAAGCCGAAAGGGTTTTGTTTGTTCGTTTACAAGACGTCGGACGGCGCGAGGAAGGCGCTGGCGGAGCCCCATAAGAATTTTGAAGGCCACATTTTGCATTGCCAGAGGGCAGTTGACGGTCCGAAGCCAGGGAAATCCCATCATAATCAGCATCATCACCACAATCAGAGGAAGGAGAATCCAGGGTTTGTTGGTGGAGTCACGTCTGGGGCGGGAGGGACGGGGAACTTTATGGCGGGGCCTGGAGGGTTTAACCAGGCTGCTGCGCCGGCTCAGGCATTGAACCCTGCCCTAGGGCAGGCAATAACAGCGTTGCTTGCATCGCAGGGTTCCGGTTTGGGGCTGACTAACTTGTTGGGAACGTTGGGGTCTACTGTGGGAGTGGGGGCTCCAGGAGTCGCTGCCCCCGGGCATGGAGTTCAAGGAGGAGGGTACGGGAATCAGGCCAGTATAAGTCCCTATGGAAATCAAGGAGGAATGCAGGGCGGGTATTCGAATCAGCAGATGGGGCAGGGCGGGACTGGAAGAGGGCAGGGTGGTGTTGGTCAGTATGGCGGTGCTCCATCATACATGGGACACTAGCTTCACCCAGGTATGATACGTAAAACTGTATACTAAGTGATTTTGGTTGGACCTATTCGGATTTTAATTTAATAAAAGAACAACCCAATGGAGTAATGAGGTCAATCATTTTCGTTTCTTCACACCAAAAATTATTAATATGTTAAGTAACAAGTATATGCTCGGAAAAAATACATTTTACTTTATAACTTATCTTGATGTTTGAGTCCTAGTACCCTGTACAGGTATTTTTCAGGGACATCCGACAAAATTGGAATGATACAGAGATAGATTGATAGTGAAACAATTCAAAGATCATGAGAGGAGTGTAACTAGGAACTTAATACAACTTTAGAGGTTTGGATGATTTAGATTTAAGTTGTTTTGATGTACCATCATGCTTACATTCCTGATTGGAAAGTACCAAATAGTAAATTTGGCTTAGAAATGGATACGTAAATGCATCATAGGCTCCTTGTAACCATAATACAAATCTTGATTTTCTCTTAAAACTATTGGTGGTAGTTTTGAAAAATCAATCTTACTAATTTGTGCTTGTTTAAAGTAGTTGCTGTCCAATGCAAATCTTTATCATCATTAAGAAGAAAGACTTTAGCAGTACATTAGATTTGTATTGAAGCACCCGTGTTTGTTAGTAGAATTCTGTAATCAAGGGTAAGAGAATTACTTATGATTTAATTAAACTTTTGCTCGTCTGTGGAAAAGTAGTCAAAACACATGTTGAAAGAGCTAAACAATGCCTGAGTTAGACACTGAGACTGTAAGCGTATGCTAGCGTCTACGGTGGCGACCATCTTGTTAATTTGTGAAGAACAACTATTTTAAGGGCCTGTGGCCAAATTTTGTACACGCTAAGCTTGTGACTTTAAGAAACTTTGTTGGAAGTGAGTTTCAAATTTCAATCAATTAATAAAGCCTTACGGAAGTGTTGTTCGAGACTCCTAGTTATCATTCAGGTGTATACTTGAAGTATACTCCTAATTTTTTTGGCCGTACATAGGGTTCAACATTTTAGTGCGGCGACGTCTTTAGAGTATAGTTGGTTTTTATCTCTGCCTGTCAGGTCTGACTATCCTCCATCTGGAATCTGGAATCTTGAATGGAATTTCTGTTTCTCTTTTGGAATTTATTTTTCTAGTGCACGATCAGGTTTTACAAATGTTCTAAACTAATATTTTTGTGTCCATGAAAATAAAAATTATTGTAAACCCAATTCTATCATTGTTTACACGTTTACTCATTTCTGTGTGAAAGAGAATTATGCATTGTTTTCAAACTCTTGTAGCAAATGGTTTAACTTCTTTTTCCTTTAGAAATTTTGTTCCGCCTAGCACCTTACTGAGTTTAAAATGCTGGTGCTTTTTAGAGATTTATTATTATTACTTTGTGTAAGATCTACTAATTTTTTTTTAAACTTATCATTATTGTATTAAATCCTGACAGTTACTAAAACGTTTTAAGGGATTTCCGGTTCTGAAATCGTTTTCTTTTTCAAATTGCCTTTTCACGCTCTCTTATTCAATGTGCAGATCTCTCATAGGTGCAACAGTCTTTTTGTACTGGTTTGCCGATTCTTCTGAAGTTTAAGGAGCTGATGGTTATTGCAAAGAGCTGAATCTTAAAAACATTTTATGAAATCTATGTTTTTATCATCTCGTATTTCTTGGCCTTTTAATTTTTCTCCTTTGAAATAATTGTAGTTTTCTCTCGTTTAAAAGCTAAACGATTTCAGTACCTTTAAGCATATATTTGTGTGCCCCTAGAAGGCAATGAGCTTGAACAAAAATGCTTTTTAAAAATTTCAATGTCAAAGATCATATAATATTTTGTATAAGTTTTTTTTTTTCTTCTATAATTATTTGTTTAAGTTTATCAATTCTGTATGAGTTTTTATTATTGTTTGTTTGTTAGTTTACAACTTATAGATTTAAACTTGTTTTGCAGATATTTATGTTCACCGCTAACTGATATATTTGGTTCAAGGAACATCATGGATCCTTGAGTTTAACTGGTCTTTTTTTTGACAATTTTACGCCTTGAATGTTCTCTTTAAATTTTGGACCGTTGCTATTATGCATCGCTGAACTCCATTCAACAGTTATTGAATTTTAGCATGTTAATGTCTTCTATGGTCTTCCCTGATCACTTGTGTCATCAGTTTAGTTCTTGCAATTAGCTCTTGTAGGTTAATTTTTTAATGAAGAGTGAGTAGCTATTATTGTTGCTACTACTTTATCTGCCCATAAAACTTTTATATTTCTGTTATGACGTAGTGAAACACTTCTTTCATGTGTGTGGTTACGTGAGTGTCGTTCATTTTTCTTCTCTTCATCATCATCATCATCATCATCATAATCATCATTATTATTTTGTGGTTAATATCCTATTTTGTGAAAATTTCCTCGAAGCTATTCCCTTTCAGTGGCTCCATTTCTCTGACTAAAGATTCGATGAACCAAGATAGAAATTACAGTTAAATCAATAGCAACGTGTACATGTGCTCTTTATTTTATTTATTTATTTTAGGAAAACTGTACATGTGCTCTTTATGGAACCAAAGAAGATGATTTTCAATTTTTCGAGAGTCAAAATCATAGGAACTTGTGTAGTAGTCATAGAACACCAACACGTTTTGTTCTTTATCTTCTTGGTAGTTTGTACCTTGTAGTAGAAGGCTGAGGGCAGAGGAAATCATTAGTTTTGGAAGTCCTCATATGCTGCTTCTACATTGGCGCAGAGTTTGCGCATTTTTGAGTTGTTGGATTTAATGGCCAATTGGCCATTGGTGTCGGTAGAAGTAGATCAAATTAATCAAGATGATTAGCACTAGGAAAATCTGATAACTACCTGATTCATCTCTAAACTCTTGTGCTCTTCCTCATCTCCGTCAACCCAAGCTCTCTCCTGTTGTAGATCATCTTCTTCACCCAAAACGTCTCCCTCTACTATCGATCATCCTATCAATTGTTGCTCAAAGGTTGTTCGCGCTCTTCTCTGTTGCTGCTTCCTTGTCGGATTTGTTAATCTCCTTCGCTGAGCTTGAAGGCCGACCTCGATTTAGGGAATTCCCCAGATCGACAACATAACAGTAGGCGTTCAGGGCGTCTTTTCCTGACTTGTGGAGCGAATTTGGCGGTAGGGACGTTTTTCATTATTTGCGGACCTTATTTTGTGCATTTTTCAGATTTTGTAGATCCATTTTCCATCATGTTTTGCTTCAATTTTGTTGAGTGTGGAGCTGATCTGATTTTGCAGACCTGGTATGGTGCAGTTTTCTGATTTGATGATCTTTCATTATGTTTAGCTGCAAATTTGTTGAGTTTAATGTTGATCTGATCCGATGTGTGTTAGATTTTTTTCGCTTCGTGAACATTGATTGGTTGAGTACTGATATGAGCTGATTTTGTAACTAATGTTCTCGTTACACAAGTTCTTAACCAAAGACAGTTTTATTCTGCTTTTCGCATACACAAACAATTACTCAGGAAATAATCGAACACGATTTCAGCCCAGTACTTCCCAAGAAATTATTGCTACTGTTTTGTAATGTTTTTGGAAATGTTTCTTCATGCATTTTGAGGAATGAAAACGGAAATGTTTTCTAAATCATATTTGGTTAGCAAATGCTTTGAAAACGTTAACGAAAAATAATTTTTGTTAAGAAAATAAAAAATGGTTGAAAGTTTTTGTTTTCACATGTTTGATTTTCATTTTCTAAGGTATAACTTAATAATTATGAGAATAATTTTTATTAAGAAAATAAAAAATAGTTAAAAGTTATTTTCACATTTTTAGTTTATATTTTCTAAGGTATAACTTAATATAGTTTTATTTTTTTCTTACACGCAAAACAATCACTTTTAGAAAAATAACTAAACATAACTTCAGAAACAATTCCAGTACTATTCCAAAAAGAAATCATATTTTCATATTCCTACTATAAACTGGTGCTTGAATGTACCTGTAAATTGTTAATTTTAACAAGGAATAAGATCTGGAATCTGGATGTGTTTGAAAAAGTCATTTGAGTTAAAATTCTAACAAATGTCATTTTGCAGTCTGTAACATTTCTTAAACTGACGACAATGAATCTTGTTTATTTTTAGGATCTAGGATTGAATATAACAGAATAATGGAAATGGTAGTAGAAAACTGTAAAAAATATAGGGTGATTTAGTTCGTTGATTCGAATTTTTAATTTGAGTTGAGATATAATTTTATATGAGAGTTTTTTACTGTAGTAAAAAAATTAAATGTGGTTGTTTTTTAGAGTTTTTTACTGTAGTAAAATTTAAACTAAAATCGGTAAAATGAATGGGGTCATAATTGACGAAAAAGTAGAGAAAATCTTTTATAGGATGTTTGATACGAGAATTCGTGTCATGGTTTGAATTATGAATCATAACTCGTTATAGTATTTTTTTCATTAAAAACACATAAATTGAGAATCATATGTTTAGTTCATGTATTAGAATTATGAGATTAGAATTATTTTTAATTTATGTATATTTTTTATAAAAAAAAATATTATAACAAATTATGATAATCAGGATATAAATCTTCTTACCAAACGTCTTACTTATCGCCTGACAAACTCGTGGTTTGCGTAGGCTCTCATTTAAAGAACACGTGTCATACGGTGACGGGAGGGTATCAATTTCTTCAAATTCTGCGGCGGATTCTGCACCACAACCATCGCAAGGGTGTTATCCTACCTTTCGTTGTTTCTATTTTCCTCCACCAAAAATAAAAGTTTAGAAAAAAAAAAATTTCTTAAAAGAAAAAGAAAAATAATTCTTCAGTTTTTATAAAGGAAAGAAAAGGAAGAAAAAACGTTTTCATTTCTTAATAAAAAAGAGATATTGATGGTTTTTTTTCTGCGAATATTCTTTTTTTTGAAAGTAATTCTGAAGATTTTTAAAGGGGGAAAATGAAAAAAATAAAAGGTTGTCTTTAGCTAGCTTTTCTTTTCCAAATTTAACATTTTTTCAATAGAAATGTATATGATATTGTCAAGACCAACTAGCATGAAAAAAAAAAAAAAAGGAAAAAGAGAAACAAGAAAAAGCAAGTAAATAGATCCAAAAAATTCACTATCATTCGTTTTCTTTCACTTTCTTTCTATTATTTTCCTTTTACCCCCCGGCCTTTACTTTATTTGTTTTAAATCTTTTTTTTTGGGGGGTGTAATTGTCATTTTATTTTAATGGACTTAAAACTGACACAGTGTTCGCCAATATCTGGAGTTTAATACATTGGCTGAGAGTTTCTCCGTTGCTCTTAGAGAGAAAGAGAGAAACTGTGCCTTCTCTTTCCCATAAATTTCTAATACAATCATTTTCCCGTTCATTTTCTCACCGGAATTCCCACTCTTTCTCACTCTCCAAACATGGACTTAACCACGAAGCTCCACCGCCTCGACCTCCGCTCGAGCTTCTTCACCGGCACTGCCCTCCTCGATGCTCGAAAGGCCGCTCTTTCGTCCCTTCCTCGCTCAATTCCGAGCATTCAATCTACTAGAAGTAATACATACTCAATCAAGACAACCAGAACCTTAATTTCCTCGAGAAGGAAAAGTTCTTCTTCAATCACTGCTCGCTCGTCGGCGGTGGCCGTCGAAGAATCGGCTCCGGAGACCATGACCAAGGAGGAAATCGAATCTTTGTTCTCGAACGAAACCGTTGACGAATTCGACCGCAAACGCGACGGCAAACAATCGAACAGCGGCGCTTCTGGAATCTCCTCCGGTATTAAGCTGGAAAATGTGAGCAAAACCTATAAAGGCGTCACCGTGTTGAAGGGCATCAATTGGGAGGTAAAGAAGGGCGAGAAAGTCGGTCTCGTCGGCGTGAACGGAGCGGGGAAGACGACGCAGATGAGGATTATCGCCGGTTTGGAAGAGCCGGATTCCGGAAACGTGATTAAGGCGAAGCCGAATATTAAGATTGCATTTTTGAGCCAGGAATTCGAGGTTTCGTTGAGCCGGACAGTGAGGGAGGAGTTCCTTAGCGCGTTTAAGGAGGAGATGGTGGTGGCGGCGAAGCTGGAGAAGGTTCAGAAGGCGTTGGAGAGTGCCGTGGACGATTTGGAGCTGATGGGGAGGCTCTTGGACGAGTTCGATTCGCTTCAGAGGAAGGCTCAGGCTGTTGACTTGGATGAAGTGGAGGCCAAGGTCAGCAAGCTGATGCCGGAGCTCGGGTTTTCGGCTGAGGATTCGGATAGGCTTGTAGCCTCGTTTAGCAGCGGATGGCAGATGAGGATGTCGCTTGGCAAAATTCTACTTCAGGTAATATAAAAATCAATAGTATTCTAGGTGCCAATTTGATTAGTTAAATTTACCAAGTGAAATGATATAGTTTGTTGTGCTATATCTGATATAAGGACACTTCTATTGGGTAAACATGCCTCGTATTGATCAATTGGAAATTGGCAAGTCAATCGCCAAGCAAACGAATTGGAGTTTTGTTGCATTACTCATGTAATATGTTAACGTGCAAGCATGCTTTGCTGACGTTTTTATCTTACTGGAAATTATTACCAAGAAAATAGGTGCTGATATTCTGATTACTTCTTTAGTTTATATTTTTCAGAAGCAAAGCGAATTGATATAAATTGTTTGGAGCAAACTGTCCTGCATAAAAGTTGTCTTTCATTCACTTTAGGAATTTTTGGTATTTGCTTGTTTTGGGTGAAGTTCTTTTCACTGTTGAATTTGTGCTACGGCGTGCATCACTGTTAAGGTTGATTTCCAAATTTGTTTCAAGTGATAACAAGGAGACCTATTATCTTTCTACCTACTCTTGGTGCTATCTTAGCATATAATGTATCTTTGATTTTTGTCTTGTATCTTGTTCTTCAGGAGCCTGATTTACTACTTCTAGATGAGCCCACAAATCATCTTGATCTTGACACAATCGAGTGGCTTGAAGGTTATCTTGGCAAGCAAGAAGTGCCAATGGTTATCATATCCCATGACAGAGCTTTCCTTGATCAGCTGTGCACAAAAATTGTGGAAACTGATATGGGGGTCTCCAGAACATACGAAGGGAATTATTCTGAGTATATTGTTGCAAAGGCAGCATGGATTGAAGCTCAGTATGCAGCCTGGGAGAAGCAGCAGAAGGAAATAGATCACACAAAAGACTTAATAAATAGGCTTGGTGCTGGGGCAAATTCTGGCCGTGCTTCTTCCGCTGAAAAGGTACATTTAGTGTAACTATGAATTAGGACTCAATAATAATTTGAGTTGTCAAAGGAGTTGCTAAAACAATTTGCAATGGATGATTAGCGAATCTTCTTGTTTAAACTGCTGCAAATATTGTTCTGTCTAGTGTGTTTTATAGGTAGCACTAGCATCCTGATTTAGTATGAATTGGTGAATTATGCAGTACTTTCAGCAACCAGATAACTGTTACTTCACCGACCACAATGTCTTTCAAATATTTTCTCTTGATTATCTATTTTCCTTCTCATTTTATATTTTTTTTATGCTACGATACTATCTGTTTCACTCTAATAGAAGACGAACAAGAAACACTCACACACATATTTTGAAAGTCGTTTAGATAATGGCTTCCATATTTTTTTTTTCAATTGGCAAAATATGCAGTAATGGTTGCCTTGTCAATAAACTTGCATTGATAGTTATTGGAATATAATTATGAATAGTGAGATTCCTATTTCCAATGAAAAAGAATTGCAATAATCTTTGCTAAATCAGAATTGATTTGTTTGGTGCCTGCATAAAGAAACTAAACGGAGCTTAAGATTCTCTTTATTCAATTTAATTTTTCATGTTTTTTGTCCTGCGCCTTGATGTTTTATTTTAGGCTTTGAGATGGACAAATTCATGATCCTTAAATGTGGAACATGTCGGTAATGAAATATTGAGATTGATTTTTAGCTTTAAAAACAAGGATTCCGTGGTGGTCTGATACGGTGATGAATTTACTTTATTCCAGGATGGGTCAATTCCTTACCTAGCATGTTCTTATCTTTCTTTGTTTTGAAAATTGGATAACAACAGAAGCTGGAGAGACTTCAGGAAGAAGAGTTAATTGAAAAGCCATTTCAAAGGAAGCAAATGAAGATCAGGTTCCCTGAGCGTGGAAGAAGTGGGAGATCTGTTGTAACAATTAAGAATTTGCAATTTGGCTATGAGGATAAGGTTGGTTGATTGATTCAAACTGCAGAGCAAGGGAAACCAAGTATAGTGTAAATATTTTTTTTTCCTCCTGTTAGTAATCTCTTATTATACTTAATTCTGTGTGTTGTTTGACAGGTCCTGTTTAACAAGGCAAATCTTAATATTCAAAGGGGAGAGAAAATTGCCATTATTGGCCCGAATGGATGTGGCAAGAGTACTTTGCTTAAACTAATTATGGGTTTAGAGAAACCAAGAGCAGGTGAAGTTATGCTTGGCGAGCATAGCATCCTTCCGAACTATTTTGAACAAAATCAGGTGTGATTACTTTTGCAATAGCACGTTGTTGTTTGTTCAACTAACGTTGATGAAGTTTCTCATTTTCCATGTTCATTTTTTTCATTAATTTGCATTGTGTACTTTATTAATTTTTTAATCTTATTTATTTATTTATTTATTATTACTATTATTATTATTTTGGAATTGTCATATGCTACTGCTGGTGCTGACTTGAGTTTTATTACTTTTCCAGGCTGAGGCACTTGATTTAGATAAAACCGTGCTGGAGACGGTAGAGGAAGCTGCAGAGGACTGGAGACTTGATGATATAAAAGGTCTTCTTGGGCGCTGTAATTTCAAAGCTGATATGCTTGATAGAAAGGTTTCCCTTCTGAGTGGTGGTGAGAAGGTAAGCATGAATGAGCTCTGTTTAATGCTCTCTTTCACACACTTGGTTTTCCCACTTAATTTATTAAAAGCTCGGTTTAGTTTTTATGAGTGCATAACATGTTTTGTGATTTATACGGATCTAAAGAAATGGAAGTACCTGTTATTATTATTACAATGCGTTTCATCTTCTTGATCTTCTTGTTTTGAATATTTCAATTTAGTATGGATCTTATTTCATTCTATTGTAGACCATACTTTAGGTACATTTTTAGTTCTTTCTGGACAATTATGTGGACCTTCATGGTTTTTATATAAAAACCTTGGGAAAACATGTCCCTTGTCATTTGAATAGGGTAATTTGTAACACCACCGTATCCTGTGCCTAACCTGATTTTCATCCGATTGGGGCATAAACTTTAATAATTTCTGTTCTGTTAGGCACGTCTTGCCTTTTGCAAGTTCATGGTAACGCCATCTACTCTTCTAGTTTTGGACGAACCAACCAATCACTTGGATATTCCTTCTAAAGAAATGCTGGAGGTATATTTCTCTCTTTCTTTCCTTCCTTCCTTCCATTCTATTGTGATCCTACAATTGTTTTTTGGTATCATAACATGTGCTCTAATTCTTCTATCAGGAGGCAATAACAGAGTACAAGGGAACAGTTATCACAGTTTCTCATGATCGATACTTCATCAGGCAAATAGTTAATAGAGTAGTGGAAGTTAAAGACTGCAACTTACAGGATTATGCAGGCGATTACAATGTAAGTGCCGTGTCTTGCTCTTTGCTCCCAGGGAGACTCCATCTCTCTCTCTCTCAGTATTTAAGAACCATAGATATAATTTCTTAAAAATCCCTATTTAATGCGTCTTCTAAATATCAGCTGAAATTGAAAATTGATGAAACTTCAGAGTTTTGATATAGCAGACCGTGATTACTTAACTGTAATACATTTGGTTTGAAACGTGGCTGGACTTTGGAGGATCAAAATACTTGTCCCGCTGTTGAATCATCTAGATAATTTATATCGTTCCCTAATGGTTTGGACAGTGAAATCTTGTTGCAAATTACTAAGCTGACTTCATTATTCATGTTCCCATCTTTCATTTCAATCCCAACTTTTTCAGTGGTGTAATCCAAATTGCCATACAGGTCCTGGTTATTGTGTTTGGGAGTCTGGACGGACTTTGCTTGCTGTGAATAATCCAGTTGTGCTCCTTATTTGTCATTTCTGACGTGTGATTTTCTAACCTGCAGTATTATTTAGAGAAGAATCTTGATGCAAGAGAAAGAGAGCTAGAACGCGAGGCCGAGCTCGAGGAAAAAGCTCCCAAAGTCAAAGCCAAATCAAAGATGTCAAAGGTAAGTACTTGGATCTGCTGTACCCTAAAATCTGAAACAGAGAATTGCAATCTGGGTTTATCATTTCACATTTGCCCCGCCCCCCCTCTTTAGGCTGAAAAGGAAGCAATCAAGAAACAGAAAAGAGTGGCGTTTCAGCAAGGGAAAGCAAAATCGAAAGGGACAAAAAATGCCAAGAGATGGAACTAAAGCTGATATTTCAATCAAAGATTTATTATCATAATAGCTATTTGCCCTGTAAAAGGAGTAGGAGAGGTTAAGTAGCTTCTTGTTACCCATCTACTTGACCATGTGTACATCATCACACTTACATTTATAGAATTACAGATTTTTCTTAATACCTAAGCTCTGATGGATATCCTGTATTCTTCTCTTGCTGATTTTCGTTCACTGATCACAAGATTTGGTGGGGGTGGAAATCACTTCTAAAGTCTATAACCTACCCAACGAAGACGAGGGGTTCATGTATAGTAAAATTGTCGAAAGACTTCTCATTTGGGAAATCCTAAGACAGGTTTTTCCCATTTATTTGTCAAAATGTCGTCGTTAGTGTGTGTGGGTGTGTAAAAGTAAAATAAAAGTAATCTGGTCCTATAATTGACAATGCCATTGCCAGCCATCAAAACTGAAGGTAACTTTTTGTTGCTGGAGTCAATCGGTACGCTATAACCGGTAAACTAGTCACCAAAGTCTCGCCGCAACTTACCGTCGGTCAATAAGGCGCAACAATGGTCAATGAGCAGGAAGTGAATCTGGTGAGCAACAAGGCACTTGCATTGTGATCGCATCTCGCACGCATTGCAGGCACGAATTTGCTCAGAGGCCTGAGACTTATAAGCGCGCTTTGACCATATCCAAATCGAATTTGGCCACACAAATATTGGCCTTGCTATGGCGAGTCACCATTGAGCTTTGATGCTTTAATAGTAATTTCCATCGAGGAGAGAGAATGTCGGAGAGTTTCACAATTGATAACGATCTGTTGACACAAAACTGGGCATGCCAATAAGCCAATAAGGAGTTCCCGTAGTCTCTCAAAAATTCCATAAATATATATATGCCAATGGGGGAGACATGGCAGTGTTACCTGCTAATTTATTTACCTGTGGGAACCCGTCTTAAATTCGACAGGAAAAATCGGGCTTAAACGGGTTCGGTCGCTTGACGGGAACATATTTAGAAGTCAACAATCATATTCTTCACTTACCCGCTCCACTTAATTATATCCTATTTTTAAAGTAAATGTTTATATATAATATGCTATAACATATATTTGAAGTACAATAAATATATGAAATTTAAACTAAGGTTGTAACTTAATGTTTTGTATGATTGTGCTGGTTAATTATATGTTTGTTTTATAATGAAAATAACTAATTCAGTAAATGAGGCACTACAAATATCCTGAACTTTTGATAGAGAAACTCATTCCGTATCCTTTTAATTTATACGGGTTAATGGAGTGGAGATGGTGATTAGCGAGTGTTTTTATTTATAGGGTGAGTTAGTGAGAAGACCACTTAGCTCCAAATTCATCTTATTGTCATCCCTGTTTATCACGAAAAACTTTACATGATATAATTTTTTGTCTGTTGTTTGTTGCAAAAGTTTCTTTTCGTAGGCAAAATTTCAATGTTTACCTCAAAACTCCTAATTGTAATATGATATTTTTTCTACACCTACAAAAGAGGAAAATTAGTTTTTCGTGTTCTTAATTCACTTTTTCAATTGTGTCATTCTCTTAAAATTTTGTCATGTTTTAGTTTTGTTCCATTCTCTTAAAATTTTAAGTTATCTATACATCTTTTAATAAAGGACGCAGATCTTTATGCTGCTTTAATGAAAGCATAATCCTCTAAATTTTTCAATTTAGAATTCCCAAATTTTTTGAATTTATTTTTTAAGGTTAATTTTACTGTGTGCCCCCTAACTAAGTTTATTGTCCTATTTTAGCCCTAAACTTCAAAATTTTACAAATATGCACCTAAATTATGCTCCTTAATCCCTGTTTGATCCAGCAGTCAAAAAATAGTTTAAAGCTCAATAGAAGCATCCACGTGAACCTCACATTACTTGTTAATGAAAGGTATTATAGAAACATTGCGTCTTTAACACATCTCGTTGGCCAACGAGCTCATGCATAGTAACACAATTTTTTCTTATTTTTTATGTTAAATTTATCTAGGTGTGATTTATCTAAAATATTCATTTTAACAAATAATGCGAGATTCATATGATTGGTTCTGTTGAACTTTCATAGAATTTACTTTTAAGAGTTTATCACATTACTTGTTAATGAAAGGTATTATAGAAACATTGCGTCTTTAACACATCTCGTTGGCCAACGAGCTCATGCAAAGTAACACAATTTTTTCTTATTTTTTATGTTAAATTTATCTATGTGTGATTTATCTAAAATATTCATTTTAACAAATAATGCGAGATTCATATGGTTGGTTTTGTTGAACTTTCATAGAATTTACTTTTAAGAGTTTCTGAGTCTCGAATTCTACACTCATTCTTGATTAATACCATTTTGTTAGAATAATTATTTAACTAAAAAAATAATTAATTAAGAATAAGAGGTAAAAATTCCGACTCATATATTTTTAAGAGACATTTGTCTCCTTTTCACTTTTTAATACTAATGGGCCAAACATGGAAAAACGAGCATAGATTAGGGTACCATTTATAATAGTTTGAAGTTTATGGGTGAAAGAGGGAAAATGAATGTTATTTTGGGGACTTTCAATTATAATTTGGAGTCTAAAATGGAATGAGGAAATTATGTAGTTCGCCTAAATTTAAATTTTAAATTTGAGTTAAAATATAATATTTTTAAAAAAATTTTAACTGTAATAATTAAATATGATATTTTTTAAGAGATTTTAATTATAGAATTCTAAAGTTAAAACCTCGAATGAACGAGGCCACGACGTCGTATTATCCCACGCTTTCGATATAGTTCACCCGGACCGACGAAACTCAAAACTTCGCCTTCTCCAACAGGTTTAATAGAGCAAAGACTGCCACCGCCGTTCGATAATTGAAATTGAGATACTTGGAAAATCTCCAACTGGGTAAAGCCTGTTTCTGATATTTGTAGCTTTTTTATTTGTATTTTCCTACTCCTTTTGGACCAAATGAATAAAGTTTCTTTTTTTTTTCTTCCTACTCTGAAACTTTTTCTAGGAAATTCATAATTTTGAGGACAAACTCAAGTCAAGTGATCATCTTAAGTTGCCCAAAAGTTTAAGTTTTTAAATTTTAAGTACCCATTTCAAATCACTGGATAGACATTTCGGTTTAAGGCTGAAATTGTATATTCCTGGGGTATTGAGATTGTTATGAATTATCTTTGCTCATTTTGTTTCTGTGAAAAGCTAAGGACAATAATAAGGATAAGCCAAGATGACTTTTTTTTGGGAAATTACTGAACATCAGTAACATGACTGATTAAAAAGATATATACGTCAGTTCTGATTTTAACATTTTTGATGATGAATTCTAACGGATATTGATGATTTAGTACCATTCAATTTATTGAAAATCTTTCAAGAAGTTCAGGCTATATTCTGCTGAGCTAGAGTAACATTAGGTGGCACAATCTTTTAAAGCTAGGAGGGTGGAGAAATGGAAATTTAAGCATGTTTTGATTTATGTATTTCATCTACTTTTGTGTGTGTGTGTGTGAGAGAGAGAGAAAGAGAGAACAACTGAAGGTACCAATGTAGTCTTATGCATCATAATGGGCTCATATCAAAGTCTTTTTTTGCTTTTGCAACTTCCTATCAATATGCTTTCATTCGTGCCTGGCTGCTATACAAGGATTCTGTTTTTCTCTTTGCGAAGTGTAATGTTTATTGACCACATTTATGCGTATTCTTTTATGTTATAGTAGCCTTGATGATGGCTGAGGTCCTTCTGGGGATGCCGGGACCATGGGCCGATGATAATCGTGAACCATCTGATCATTATACTACAAAAGTTGGTGGACTTCCTGTGAGTGAAAATTGGATCTGCTAACATATTTTCATGTGTAATTGGAAGTTTTTTAGTTTTAATCCCTTTTTTCCTCCATAACAGGATTGGCCTCTTACAAAGGATGCTCTGGGATCTAATTTGCTTAACTGCAGTGTATGTGGAAGCAAGCTCAGTCTTATAACACAGGTTTAGCATCCTTAAAACTAATGTATCCTTAATGCTTTGGACATATCAGGCATTAAAAATATATATATATTTTTTGTTGGTTCCAGGTTTATGCTCCAATTTCAAGTAAAAGCTTGAAGATAGAAGAGCGTGTTCTTTTTATTCTCAGTTGTTTGACCCCAAAATGTGGGAGCACTCCTCTTAGGTTTTTTCGAAATCATCTCTCAGTATTATGACCACAAAGTACCAATTCTTGTTTCTGCAATTACTAAAACCTGACCTGGTCTAAGTATTTGGATTCATTTAGCTGGCGAGCCCTTCGTATTCAAAAATTACAGGATGTGGAGGAATCAAATAATATCACTCAGGAATCGGTCCAACGACAAACTGTAACGGTTTCAAAGTTA
Organism: Morus notabilis; assembly: GCF_000414095.1. NCBI lineage: Eukaryota > Viridiplantae > Streptophyta > Magnoliopsida > Rosales > Moraceae > Morus > Morus notabilis. The sequence continues at coordinate 75,390 of NW_010366463.1, read as the reverse complement.
AGCTTTGGGGACGATTGGGATGATGAAAATGATGAAGACTTGGATCTTGAAGAGTTAGGCAAAGCACTTTTTGAGGCTGCAACTATGGCTTCTCATGCCAAGAAATCCCATAGCAACGAGAAATCAAAGACCAATATCAAGCCTTCATCGTCAAGCACAACATTGCAAGTAGAAGATACTAAAACACCTGGTATGGTCGGTCATGAAACAAATTTTCATCGTCTATTTCTCACTCCGGGTTACCTAGCCTTTGAATCTTATGAAAGTTTCAGTCTCAACCTCACGGCTTTAATCATTTTGCATTATTTTATTCTATCATGCTGCGTTTTGTGTCTAGGGGGAAAAAGGAAAGCATGGTTAGGCTTGCTACAGGATATCGCTCTTGGTTGCTTTTAAATAAAAAGCTTTTTTTGTTTGAGCTGAAATGGAGCACTTTGAGAGAATTGTTCCAAGTCAGGGAAGGAAAATTAGAAAAAGATTTGAGTACAAAACATAGAGAGATTAGAAGAGGGCTTTGTCCATTTTTTATTTTATTTTATTTTTTTCCCCTCACATGTTGCACAATTGACATCTGATAATTGCACCCTTTTGCCCCCTTTTGCTCTATTTTAGCTGGCTGAAGATAATGTGATTGGTTAATGGCTTTTCTGATTGCAGTTGTACCTTGCTTTTATGTATACATGCAAAAGGAACCAACTTCAAAGGATGTCACATCTATTTGTTCAAATTACTCATCACTCTCAATTAAAGAGAACGAAGAGAATAAAGGGGACAGCGAGGATAATGTACCAGAAGAATCGTGGGCAGAGGAAAAATACGAGTATGATAGAGCTTTAACTACTGACAGGACTTACCTTAAGTTCAAGAAACGATTGGACGCATACCCAGAACAGTGTTTCAGGTATTGAATCAATTTGGAATTTGATGATGAAACATCATTTGAGTAGAAGCCTGTTAGCAATAGCATAATTAGTCAAGGGATCAGTTGCCACTCATATGTTGTATGTTATCCTTACCCGGCCTCCAAAAGAAAGTGGCAACTGGAGATAATCTTATTCTGCACTTGGTAGTCATATCAGACACGACTTTATTAAATTCTGAGAGAATTGCTGATCAGAGATTTCTTTTGCATTTATCATATGCATTTTCTTGAAAGGAGTAGCACATGCATGAATTCACACTCTGGCAGTAATCATAGTTTCTGCTTGATCAGTGAAACAAATCTTATTGTTACATCAGTGGCTTAAATTCGTTTTTCACACAAACCATATCCTTTTATTAAAAGTTATGGTCATTTTGCTCAGATACTTGTATGGTGGAAAGCCGCTTATGGCTGAAAAAGAGGAAGGCGACCCTGGGAAGTGCAGGATATGTGGTGGTTCAAGGCACTTTGAAATGCAATTGATGCCCCCGTTATTATATTTTCTGCAAGAAGCAGCTGATGATAGTCAAAGACAGTCACTGGAGAACTGGAACTGGATGACCGTCATTGTATATACTTGTTCCAATGTGAGTTCAGCCATTTTCTAGGTTGTTTGAACAGTAAATAAAACTTTCCTTCCAATGATGAAATTGTTTCTTGGTGGTTTCCGAGGCACATCAATCGTCCTTCGATTGGTTTGCGCAAGCCTCTTTTTCTGTTAGAGGTTCAACCTCTGCCATTTGAAAAGATATAGAATAGGAAAAGAACAAAATAAAATAAAGGAAAATAGAATCAGTTAAAAAGGATTACCGCTAGCCAGATAGAGTTACTTTTCTTGGAAGCAAGTTGTGTTTAATATCGAGTTTTAAGATTCATTTGAAAAAAAAAAAAATGGAAAACTCCATAGATTTTGAAGCTTAATCTTTTGCTTTGCATTTTGGAGCATATTTCATTTCTCCCATGTGGACTTCTGAACATTTGGCAAGGGCTATTCTGCTTTAGAAGTTGTTACTTTTCAGTCTTTTTGTATGCTTTGTCCCTTCTTCTACATGTCTGTGAAGTAAGACTGTATTACTGTTCTTACATCTCCCAATTTCCTTCTTTCATCAGAGCTGTTCACTACCCTCGTCTGATCAAGAGAATTCCAGCAACAACGGCTGGATTGTGGCAGAGGAAGCTGTTTTTGTACAATTCGAGAAATCTTCAAAAGAACTGGCTGCACTTGGTTATTTCTCTTGAGCAGTGGGACTTTCCTTTTTGGGCTGGAAATATGTTGTAGAGTACATGCCTTTAAAGGAGTGAGCATTTTGGGCGGCTAAGTTTGGTATGAGAAGTAGAGTACTATTGGCAAGAAAACCATTGTAGCATGTTAATGGTGCTATTGTTTGAATGGAGTGTGATCATATACACATTTTTGTAGTTATTTACGGATTTTCTTTTTAGGAGCTTTTTATGGTAGGTATACATACACCGTAGTAAATCGGATCAAAATCACATCAAAATAAGATGTACACAAAATTAATAAAATTTGATAAGATTTGACAGTTGAAATAGAAATCTACTAGTACGATAAAGTGTGAAAATTTTCATTCTTTTTAACAATAAGTTTTTTATTTTTCTAAACTCTTTATTTAATTGCTCTCATAAGACTATTTTAAAGCTTGTTTAGTTCGCTAATTTGAGTTGATATGTGATTTTATGTGAGAACTTTTTACTGTAATAAAAAAGTTAGATGTGACTGTTTCTAAGAGTCTTTTACTGTAGCAAAACTCAAATTCTCTTATGACTGAATTAGTTGTATTTGGACAAAACATGACAATTTTAGAACATGAAAAACTGTACAAGTTTGCAGAAGAATGTTTTCCCAAATCTGATCACAAAATATGATTTTTTTATCACAAATTTTGGAAAAGGGTAAAACAGTCAAAACGCACGTATACGTTCAAAATTTGCATTCGGGCTTGTTGAACATATTTTTCCTTATTAAAAACTGTACCCAATTGCTTTGGAAATTTTTAGAAATGGTAATCGTAAAAAACGGTATTCTAGATCGCATTATTTAATTCCCGTTCATTTTACCGATTCGAGTTTAGAATTAGAATTTTACTACATTAAAAAGCTCTCAGAAACAGTCACATCTAACTTTTTTGCTACAATAAAAAATTTTCGCATAAAGTTATATCTCAACTCGAATTAAAAACTCGAATCAGCAAACTAAACATACCCTTAAAAACCGTGAATAGGCCCGAGCTTCCCAATTAAGCTCCCAACCCTTAAGCAACCAACACATGAGATGTGTTTTAGAATCGTTACGTATGTAAAACAAATATCTATAATTCTTATAATTGTAAAACAAATATCAAGTTCTAGAGTAAATATTCAAAATTTTCATAACTTTTCACGATGTTTTCTGATTTTTTTTTATTTATTTTTTTTTTATAATTGAAGTAACGATCCTTTTATGTCTTGGTCATTAGTTTTATCAACAATGATCTACTTCGTGTGTTTGGAAATTTTAACTTGTTTTTAGTTTTTATTTTAATATAATAAAAGTAATGTTGATTCTATCGTTTTAGATTTATGTTTTTATTGTATAATATAATAGTGAAAATTGTCGCCTCACTCTTTTATGGTGATGGTGAGTATAGACGTATAGTCGGTTAGGTTTGATCCTATATCGTGTTATGGGTGACTCTAGTGTTCTGAGTATCTTAGTCTCGATTGATTGGTTTTATCTGTTGACTGTAGTGGTTTTATTAAACAAGTTTTTATCGCTATTGATTATTAATATGTCGAGCGTGTATTTTCTCTTTAGGTCTTGGTACTCTTGTTCGCTTTTACGCCTCATTTATCTTTATCGGCGGATTAAGTATTTTTTTCGTGATCAAAATTCATCTTATATTTGGTGGTGATTTGTGACTATACTAAAATCTTGTTGACTTAATGGTTAAATGAAAAATTTTCCATTAAACAAAGAAAGTAACGTCCTTAGTCTTGAGAATGCACAACATGTACATTTTAAAATTTATAGGGTTTATTAACACAAATAAAAAGAGAATGTGATGAGAAAATATCTGCGAGTCAGAAAGAGTTTAATAGATAAATATCTTGTTCATATAGAGATTTTGATTGATGAGTGATTTTTTTTTTGTTGACTTGATTGATGAGTGAGTTGCTGATCGGCCTCTCCTCAGCCCATAATTGGCTGGCCTCCGCTCAGCCCGATCGTCACCTCCTATGACCGCCGTTAAATTACCACAAACAAAATTCAGGATTAAAAGTGAAAAATTAAGAGAGTTTAAGGTATAAATTACCAAATTAAGAGAGTTCAAGGGATAACGTGTCAATAATCCAAAAAAAGGGTAAAAAAAAAAATGGAAGGGTGATTATGTGAAATCAACAAAACCAAGTCCTGCCCATCTCGCAAAACACCCCTAGGCTAGAATTCCAACTCTCTTTACGTTTTTCCTCTCAAGAAAACGAAAATTAGGTCTGCTTGATTTCGATTCCTTTGAATTTACTCGGAATTAATTTTCGCGAACTAATTTATTTAATTAATTTTTCTCGGCAGATTCCCCGTTGCTTTGCCATCAACAGGAGAACTGTTCGTTTTTTTTTTTTTTTTTGGGTTCTGAATATGTCTGGAGAAGAGGAAGAAAACGCCGCCGAGCTCAAAATCGGAGATGGTACTTATAAACCCTTTTCTCTCTTGTTTCTCTTATTTTATATGCAAAAAGCATATTAGGGTATTTTGTTCTAGAACGAGAGAAGCAAAATAAGTTAATTGGTTAAGTTGACGAAGAATAAATTTTTATTTCGATATTTAAATTCTGAGATATGGGATTTCTGGGTTTTGCTTAATTTTGCTTTTTGGGTCTCTTAGTTTGCTGATTTTCAATCAGAGTTGAGGTAGAATTTGTGTGAATATGTGCTTTGGCCAGGGAATTTTGTTTGATTGAATGGTACTACATATATATTCCTTAGATTTTGTTTAAAAGTTAAAGAAACTATGATAAAGAAGGAGGAAATTTTCTGTTAAGGAACTTGAAGTGCCTCTTGAATGCTGGCATAAGACATTAAGGGATGTAGTAATAAAAATAATTCATCTCTTGTTATTTTAGTGTGTATTGAAAAAAATAATAATAATTATCTCCCTTTGTTGCTAGATTTTGTTACATAACATCTGAAGGTTTGCTGCGTAAATTTCCCATTTTGATTGTGGGTTTTTTTTTTTTTTTTTTTTTTTTTTTTCCCATTTTTTTTGTGGGTTTTTTTTTTTTTTTTTTTTTTTTTTTTTGGCTAAGAGTTTTTGAAGGCCAAATGTTTGATGAATTGTGAAGTTGCTCTGATTCTCGAGCATAAGTATGAGCAGCTTCAACAGACGTCTGATGATCCAATGAACCAAGTTTCTCAGTGAGTATTTGACTTCTCCTTCTCCATTTGTTGAATGGTGTGATTATTAGTATGTGATTCTTATGGTTCAATCTAATTTTCTGTGGCTCTGCATCTTTAGTTTCACATTTCTACCCTAGCATTTTACAGATATGCTTGTGCTCTTGCCTAGGAAAGAACGGTTCTAAGATTTTCCTCTCTTTTACAACTAAATCATTTAATAAACTTATCTCCAGTTCCATAACTTCAGCAGTTTCACTTTCAAGTGAACGTAGAATTAGTTAGTCAGGTAGTGATCTTCAGTAAGTTGTATTATTTTGTATTACAGATTCTGTTACGCTCAAACTTATGTTTTTATCTTCCTTTTTCAGAGTTTTCGAGAAGTCACTGCAATATGTGAAGCGTTTTAGTCGCTATAAAAATCCTGATGCTGTGAGACAAGTTCGAGAGTATCCTTAACTTGTTCTATTGTCACTGTTTTTGTTTTTTAATTGCCGTGAGGGGGAGTATTCTCAATTTATGATAATAAAGCTTCATATCCTATTCATTCACAGTCACTACATATGAGTATTGATGCAGACATGAGAGAACTTTCAACTTTGTCACAAATGAATTTCAGCTTTTAAAAAGCAGTTGAATGAAACGATTTTCACTTTTTTGTCAACACAAACTACCAATTTATTTTATCAAGCCTATAACCAAGTTAAGCATTCGTACTTCGTCTTCTTTACAGTTTCTTATGTTCCATTTAGGCAAAAGCCAGAATGCCTCGATATTTTATTAATCATGTTTTCATGGAGAAATGTTGTTAATTAATTTCTGAGGATAATGTTGTTTTTACTAGTAATTCCTAATATGCACAACCAAATTGTCGTCGTCCAAATTTTGGTCAATGTAGCAACACAAGTTTGATCTTAACTGCTGTTCAGAATCCTAAGCAGATATCAGTTGGCTGAGTTTGAGGTAATATGCCCAATTACATAGTACATTCTGGCGAGATTTGTTGTTATGGTATGAGACTGCAGATCATGTAAATAGTTGTATTCTGTTTCATTTTGCAGCTTTGTGTGCTCGGCAATTTGTGCCCTGAAACTGTGGAGGAAGCTATTGCTATGGTGCCATCTATAAGGGTATATTTTTATCACAATTTCTACTCCAGTGCAAACACTTTTTCTTTCCCTTACAATATCTCGTGATAATTGTATACAATGACCAACATACTGGGTGCACTTATTCACTTGACGTGCATATGCATCTCCATAGTAATGAACAGACGAAAACTGAAATGAAAGAAGCAAATTGGAATAATTATTACAGTTCAACATGGATAATTAGGCACCTTTCAGTTGCTAATTGCCATTATTCCTTTCGAAGCTTCCCTTTACATTAGAATCAAATATTGCGTAATCAAATTTCAACCATTTGGAACTTCTTGAAACCCCCCTCCCCTCTTCTTTTTTAATTGAAAAAAAAAAAAAAAAATGAAGCCGAGATTGTGTACTCATCTCTTCCAGAGTATTGTCCTTTGATAGGGTTCTTATCTTTTATTTTCTGAAAAGATGGTATTTTATAATTATAATTTTTTTACTTTCTAAAATTGCAGAGCAAGGGGCGGGCTCATGACGACGAAGCGATTGAGAAAATGTTGAACGACTTGTCGTTGATCAAGAAATTTGAGTAGCAGCTCATCTTAAATTCTTACATCGATGTTTTCACTGTATACCATGTTATGATCTTGCAGCCTCAGGCTCCCCTCGAGGAATTTAAGGTTCAGACATTTCTTTGACTACAAGTACTAGCTATTGAATGCTCGCTTCAACTATAATATGATCCTGGAATCAGTGTACTGGATTTTTAGAATTAGTAATTATGTGGGTCATCACCAATTTGATTGTGCCACTTGAACTGGTTGTAATGTAAAGTTATATATGCAAGCAGTTTTGAAACCTGACAAATAACACCTTCAGTAAGATCCTAGTCGTATTTAGCCGCTTGGTACTTGCTAATGAACGTAACAGGGATAAACTGGAGAGCAACAAAACTGGAAAGGGTGAGAGAAATGACTTTAGCCCTGGTGAAGCAGAACAGAAATAAAAAGTACAGTACTTCCCGGAGAGTTTTAAGTCTTGTTCATTTCACTTATTTAAATTTTTACAGTAAAAAGCTTTTAAAAACAGTCATATTTAATTTTTTTTACTACAGTAAAAAGTTCACATAAAGTCACATTTTAACTTGAATTAAAAACTCGAATCAACAAATTAAATGGACACTTACTGTAATCAGCGAACTAAACGGACACTAAAGACTTCGTTTATTTCACCCATTTGAGTTTGGACGGAAAAAAAAAAAACTTTTTATGAAAAAAAGTAGTTGACATCTATACCTAACATTTTTTAATTTTGACCAAAGTTAATTTATGGCTTCAACATGCGCAAATCCTTCTCTCCTACTTCGAACAGTAAGGGAAAGTAGCGACATTTCTATTCCTGTGTGGGGGCGAAGGCAGCCACTCCAACAGTTTGAGTACGTAGGCTCCATTCATTTTATTAATTTGAGTTTAAAATTTAAGTTTCGTTACAGTAAAAAAATTTTCAGAAATAGTCACATCTAATTTTTTTATTATAGTAAAAGGCTTTCACATAAAATCACATATCAACTCGAATTAAAAATTAGGAGAAAGAGGGAAATAAGCCAAGACTTGAGATGAATTAAAATTAATACGCCAATAGTTTACATAAGTTAATAAATAGGTCAAATTACTGTTTTCGTCCATAACTTGTCTGGTTATGAACCATAACTTGACAAGTTATTGTCCATAATTATCCATAACTTGTCTGACTATGAACTATAACTTGACAAGTTTATCCATAACTTATCTGATTATGAATCATAACTTGACAAATTATGATTTATTAATTTTTATAACTAAAAATTAACCTATACACTTTCTTAAACTTTTCATATTACTTATTTTTTACTATTTTTTTTAAAAATTTGAATTAATAAATTAAACGGGCCTTAGTTAACGCCCCAGCCCTTATCCCGCGGTGAGGAAGTAGATGCTATAAGCCAACTCATTTCCTTCTGTTTGAAGCTATAACAAAAAGTCTGATTGCTTAAACATTCTCGAATGAACAAAAAGTCACAGTTTTCAACTTTGTTATGAGCAGTTAGATTCCACTGGCATTTTTAGTACCAAAAAGGGGCGTTACAATATATCATATGTTGGTTATTTTGATTTTATTATAATTTTAAAGCATATTTGTAACTTTTTTTCTAGTGAAAGTATATTTGTATTTAATATATACAATAGAGATGGCAAAAAGGTATAAATAGAGAGTATTGTATGTATTATATTTGTGAAAAAAGATTTGAGAAAAATATTAATAATTTATCAAGGGTCCATTTATGCTGTTGAGATACTTTTTTCGGCACCGTGTTGAGAGATACGTTCTAACATTTCAAAATTTCACAAATTTCATCATATAATTTAAAATTTCATAAATTATGGTTTGAGTTTGTGAATTCTAACATAAAATTTCACAAATTATCGTATTTTCCGACACAGTGTTTATTCTTCCTACCAGCATAAAAGAATCCATTTATCAATTATTCACAGTGGAGAATACGTCAAAGGACAATAGTGTTCATTTGAGAGTTAAAGAAGGATTTTTTTTTTTTCTTTTTAAGATTAGACAGAGAAATTGGTGGAATTAATACTATAAAAAGAAGGTAATCTTTGACTACATAATAGAAGCAAAACATTTGTTTTTAAAAATTTATTTTGAGATTTTCTATTTGCATCAATGTTTATAGGAAGAAAGAGGGAAATATGCCAAGATTTGAGATGAATTAAAATTAATAGGCCAATAGTGTACATAAGTTTATAAATAAGCTAAATTACTGTTTTTGTCCATAACTTGTCTGGTTATGAATCATAACTTGACAAGTTATTGACGGTTTTTGTCCGTAACTTGTCTGGCTATGAACCATAACTTGACAAGTTTGTCCATAACTTATCTGATTATGAACCATAACTTGACAAGTTATGGCCTATTAATTTCTATAACTAAAAATTGGCCTATATAATTTCTTAAGCTTTTCATATTAGCATATTTTCTACTATTTCCGATGTTTATATTTGGGATTCATTTCCAACGAAGCCCACGTTGCAAGTTTAAAATCTAACATAATAAGAAATAAAAATGATTTAGAACCTTAGGAAAAAGTTTATGTAGGCCTTTTAAACAATTACACTTGTATTTTTTTTCATAAAGCTTTTAAATATAGGAATTAATTGCCATTCGGCTCCATTCATTTCACCGATTTGAGTTTATAATTTGAGTTTTGTTACAGTAAAAAGTTCTCAGAAACAGTCACATTTAACTTTTTTGCTCAGTAAAAAGCTCTCACATACAGTCACATCTCAACTTAAATTAAAAACTCGAATCAGTGAACTAAACGGGTTCAAATTTTCTCTGTGTGACGTGGGACTCAATTAGTGCATTGACACTTTTCCCCCCCTAGACTTTTCGAATTGTGATAACTTGTCATCTAACTTCTAGTTTTGACCAATTCAACCTACAACTTGCTAAATTGTAGTATTGTGCTTATTTTACAAATTTTGTTCTTAGTTGCCGTCATATTTGAGGGATTGAGAGTTGGGTTATTTAAATGCTTATGTTAGAATTTGAATTAGGATTTTGAAAATTTTATCAATCGTGTTTTTTTTAATCACTAATATAATGCAATCATCAGCAGAATAAAAAAACATGTTAGGGCAAATTTGAAAATCCTAATTCAAATCATTAGCAAAATGTGCCACATTGTAACAATTTAGCTAAAAAAAAAAAGGAGACAAATACCACTTAAAATGTATGAGTTTGAATTTTTATTCCTTACTTTTAATTAATATCATTTTTAATTAAATAACTATATTAGTCAAAAATGTATTAATCAAGAATAAAAGATAAAAATCTAGACCATGCATTTTAAATGCTTTATCTTTAGGTAATTGGGGGAGGGGGAATGCATAAATTGCCAAACTTAGAAGTTTATTGCCATGGGGCAATTTGGTAGAGCCCAAAACGTTCAGTGGTTAATGTGCTAGATACTCCAATTAGTTTTTTTTTTATTTTTTTATTTTTTATTTTTGGAAAGATACTCCAATTAGTTATTGCTTGTAATTGCATCTTTTTATTTATTTATTAATTTTAAAAACTTTTATGGATCTATTTTGAGTGATTTAACTTGTTTTTCGAATCCTTATTTTTCCTCAAGTTTCATGTACCATATTCATGTCTTATAACACATCTTGTTACTAAAAATGTAAGCAACAAAAACCCCAAACACAACAAGAGTTCTTGTGGAATAAAAGAAGTTAAAAATTTATACATTAATCTTTATGTTTTTAAACTCTTTAAAAGGTGTTTTTTTTTTTTTTTTTTTTTTTTTTTTTTTTTTTTTTTTTTTTTTTTTTTTGGGTACGAGAGCGTGCTTAAGGACAAAATTAAAAGAAAATTATTCAACTTTAAGGCTAAAAAAAATATTAAATTAAGGGCACGTGTTCTACAGTTATAGCAAAATTAAGGCAATATATATTGTTTTATTCTTTTTTTTTTTTTTTTTTTTTTTTTTTTTCAATCGAACAGTCATTCGAAAGAGCATTACAAGATATTTAAAATAAAATATCAATTATGGCACAATTCTAATAAAAGAATCTTTGAGGTGTAAAATATAGTTAATGATCCTAATAACGAGGAGGCCTTAAGGGCCTTAGGAAGTTGCCTTAATAGCCTTTAATTTAATCCAATATGATCCCAAGACCTTTTCCAATCCTCTAAATTCAATGCCATGGATAAATCTAGCAGCAAAACTGCATTGTTTCTTTTCTGGTTGTTCATAATCTCTGTTCAAATTCCCTCAACAGTACAAGAAAGACAACAGATTGATCAAACAACGGAAGAGAATTTATCTTTCACAAAGGTAGTTTTTTTTTTTTTTTTTTTTTTTTTTTTTTTTTTTTTTTTTTTTCAATCGAACAGTCATTCGAAAGAGCATTACAAGATATTTAAAATAAAATATCAATTATGGCACAATTCTAATAAAAGAATCTTTGAGGTGTAAAATATAGTTAATGATCCTAATAACGAGGAGGCCTTAAGGGCCTTAGGAAGTTGCCTTAATAGCCTTTAATTTAATCCAATATGATCCCAAGACCTTTTCCAATCCTCTAAATTCAATGCCATGGATAAATCTAGCAGCAAAACTGCATTGTTTCTTTTCTGGTTGTTCATAATCTCTGTTCAAATTCCCTCAACAGTACAAGAAAGACAACAGATTGATCAAACAACGGAAGAGAATTTATCTTTCACAAAGGTAGTGGGGCGCACAATTTCATTACTGAAACATTCCCATCGGAGTTCCTTGGAGAAGATCAAAACTGCCATGCATGAGATTCAGCTTCAATATTTCCCTCCAAACTTAGAGTAAGTTCTCGTCATTAATAATAATCCCATTTGCTTATTCTCATCGAAAATGCGTTCTTAAGCGAGCTTTCGGTGGTTTGTTTTCAGCTTTAGGGGCTCAGACAAAGCAAATCAAGGGATGATGAAAGATGCGGTGGGGAAAAGTTTAAAAACTAGCCAAGAGACGGTTAAGGCATCAGCTGAATCGGCCGCTGAAGTTGTTGGAAAAACCGTGCACAAGACGGCAAAGAAAGCGAGCCAAGATGTCTCTAGGGAAGAATCTGACGCAGAATTTATTTGAAACGGTGTTTTAGGAGTATGAGATATAATACGATGTTTATTATTTATTTAATAAAAGAATTTATTTATTATTTTATGTGCATATATTAATGAATATTTTGAAAATTTCATGATTATTTATGTAATATATGTGTTATATGCGAGATGATAATATTTAAGAATAATAATCAAAACGATATTCATAATGAATTTAATTAAAGTTCAGAATATTTAATTAAAACATTACTAATACATGTCATTCACATTTAGAATGGAATTGCGTTATCCGCATTGTTAATATGATGAGATATTGAATAATTGTATTATGCATAATGAGATTGTGTTGAACTAAGAGACAGATAAAATATGAATTTCTGATAATTTTCGTTAAGTATAGAAATTATAATTGAGTCTACCAATGGTCATATATAGAATGATCTCAATCCTGAGTTATTAGCAGACTCCTATTTATGAATTTGTTTCTTTTGATTTACTCGGTACAAATTCTGAGATGTTGAATCTTATTTCTTGTATTTTAGAGACATGATAAAGTGAGTAGCCGAGAATGTTATTATATAAGATGAAATCTATTCCTTCTTGAGAAAACAAGTACATAAATAATTCTCTTAAGGGTTGATTCAGTACTTAGACTAGTAGGAGCTCCGATTTATGAATTTGTTTTATGAATCATCGTCTATTAGAGAATTAATGATACTCAAGAATAAAGATGTAATTAGATAGGTTAACGGATTTCACCTAGCTCTAATTATAAATTATTTATGGAGGATTGATATATATGTAATGACTATATCAAATGGACACTTCACATTTTAGAATTAATTTATATCTATAATTACTAGAGTGCAATTCTAAGTTTATATTGGAGTAACTTTTAGAATTAATATAATTAATTAATTAAAGAGTTTTAGTTAATTATTAATTATATTATCGCTCAGAATTATAGGTCCATGAGTCTCTGTGCCGTCCTTGTAATCCTACAAGACACTAGGGGTAAAATGAAAATTTTAGAATTATGAAATTATAAAATAAAATGCTCAAGAATAATTAATTGAAAACTAATTATAAATTAAATAATGTGATTATTTAAATTTTAATTTTAGAATACACATGTGAAGGTGTCCACATAGTCTACACACCCAGCACATTGTGAATCCCTTTGGGATTTAGATGCTTGTTCTCTAAGTTATCCAATTGATTTGTTTGATAAGTTGTCCAATTGAAATTCAAATTAAATTAAGTTTGACTTAAATTAGAATTTGAATTTGAGTCAAAATTAGACTGCAGGATAAAAGCAGAATTTTGTCTTCTTCCCTATCGACTATCTGCGCCTACCAAAGGGAAGAATCTCCTTGTGGTGGCCGGCCATATAGGACAAGAGAGAGTGTGTTTTTTGTTTCCAAAATCAATTAGAAATGAGAGATAATTATCAAGTTTTATTTTGGAGATAAAGTTTAGACTTCTTCTGGAAGTCTGACTACTACTCTATAAATAGGGAATTGTAGAAAATTGGAGGACACAATTTTTGCTCTCCCTAGCATAGGTGGCCGAATTTTATAGAGTGAGGAAAGGAAAAATTTTCTCTCAAATTCTACGTCGTGCTATGTTGGTGTTCGTGGAAAACTTGAGTGTTTGTTTGCTAATCTCGTTTTGTTTCAGGTGTGCCCACACACACGTCTTCATAGATTCAAGGAATTGAAGATAAAGATTTGGGTATTCTAAACTAGCTTGGAGCAAGGAACGCTCGTGGTCAGAGAACTCAAGTTATCGACCTAATTGTGCGCTAAGTAAATAAATTAATTTGATTAATTTATTCGTGCATAATAATGTAATCTATAGAGTATCTCAAAATTTTGTGAAAATTTTTGTTATACACGATCCGTTAGATACACACTTCCGTATTGAAAATCGTTTTCAAAAACCAACAGAAATTTGATCAACTTCAGCTCATAAAATTGCAAAGGTTCTCATTGGTTAAAGATAAGAGCTTGTAGTAGTTTGGTGTCTTATAATTTATCTTGAAGGCTTTTCTTGGATTTGATATGTTTAAATTGGTATATGATGACTTGAAAATATGTGGCCTTGATTTTGAAAAAGGTTTTAATGCCAAAAATGGAATTTGCAAGAGTGCTAATTTTTCTTGTGTAGAGAGAAAAATTGGCACTCCAAATTTCATTTGCTGAAAAAAAAATCTCTGGCAAGTTCCAGCAATAGAGAATAGCAAATGAAACAAAGTTGCGGAAGCATTTAAGATTAGACAGTAAATAGTTTGATAACCCAGAAAAGGAAAATGGCAGAAAATCACTTCCATCATCACCTAACCAGTTTTTCTTAAATGTGATGAGAGGATCACTGGTAATATCATGTTCTTGTAAGTTGGCTAAGCACCTAAAATCTGGAAGGAGTTAAAATGTAAACTTCTGAAATTCATCCCACACTTGCGTGTAAAATTTCAAGATCTATATAACAGATTGCAGCAAAGACGCTTATAAAACAATCATCGAAAATATTCAAGTTAATGCCAGAGGCTTAAAATTGATTTCCAGTTAAAGCACATACACAACCGTCGATTGATACGAGCCTCATAAATTGGAGTAACAAACACTACCAACAAAAAAACCGGAAGCCTTACACATTTCATCATTCAAGATGTACAAGACCGAACTAAGAAGACCGGGAAGCAGAGAGTTTAAGACATTCACTCTGGCATCTCCGGAGGCAGATATCATTCCAATTAGGCACTTGATGTTGGTTAACGCAAACTGTGCGGGCGCAGGCATCAGCACAAGCATCAAGCTCAGATATACCGCATACAGTGACACACGTATCAGGAATCGGATCCTTGGAAAACGCCCCAACCCTTTTCAGCATTCTCTTTGACGTACACACCCTCTCACAGACGAAAATCTCATCAGCAGTCTTCTCCCTCCCCCGAGCGCTCTGCAACCTCTGCTCTTCTGCGTGCTTTTTCTTCATTCTAAAAGCTTGCCCCGCGACAACGGCGGGGATGGCGGCCAAGAGAGACCACCACACTTCCACCATCACTGCTTAAAAGGTCAAGCTCTTCTCTCCCCTCTCTCTTTTCTGCAGTCCTTAACAAAGATTTGAAATACTATCATATCAACCTTATGGTCACAATGACATAAATCCTTGGGTTAGCAACAAATATCCATGAACTGAAAGAATTAGAACATATTCACCATCAGAACTTGCAGTTAATAAGAACTTTCTCCATCTGAATTTTCAAAGGAAAAATCAAGAAAACTCGCTACTCTTCTTGAAAAATACTTCTTTGCAATACCAATATAGGTAATGTTTTACAAGATAATCTAGAGATTATATATGTATATATATGTGTGTATATATATATATATATTATACACACATTGAATTGCATCACATTTATACCTTCAAAATGCGAATTTATGATCATGATAAAAACTGTGCCCTCAAAGAAAAAAGAACACAAAAATAAATAAATAAATAACCTTCTAAGAAAAACAACCCTTACCCACTTGGTCATGTGAAAAGCATATACTTTGCTCTATTATTCAAGTATGCTTTTCACCATAATTGCAAGTTCTGACGGTGAATCTGTTCTAATTCTTTCTTCATTTTTTCCCCTAGTATTGTAATTACAATCTTAACGATTTCTATCATTCATGGTAACGAGCAAAGAGATCTTTATTTATTATTTTTTTATAAGTTCCTTTATTGTTCTAATTTTAATCTTCTAATATCTGGTTTGAAAACCCAAAATCACACCACTGCAAAATAATTTTTTTTACCACAGAAATCTAAGTCAAAATTTTTGGACCAAAATCAAAATTAGATCAACAATGCAAAACATCACGCTATAAAACCAAAACCTCGTGGGAGGTGTTGCGACACTAGAACTCGTTGGGTGGTCATGGAAATCCAGATCGGAGCCGATCTCCTTCATCGCCAAAATAAATAAAGATCTAAGCTTATGACACCATAAGAATTTATATATTAACAGTACTAGTAAAAGTATTCCAACTCAATTTCATCATCTATGAATTATTAACACTTACAAAGCTCAATACAACATAAACACTGATCAAACCTGCCTTGTTTTGAGGCCATTTTTCTCTGACCAAAATTCCCACCAATAAAAAGGGGGAAAAACATAATTTTTCTATAGAAAAAAAACCTCCGTAATTTAAATCCTTAACATGTTTCTCTTATGGTTTCCAACCTCTGCAATATATATAGCCCCTCGGACGACTCAGAAATCCGTTGTGGGGTGAGATATTGGTGTCTTTTTTTTTTCCTTTAGGATTTTCAGAAACTCCTAGTAAAATTCACAAAGTGCTTGCTTGACCACTTAATCTTGTTGAGCTCAACACAGTATTTTCATGAACAGATCATTTCAGACAAACTTTGACTCAGTAAGTAGGGCTTCTTATTGAGAAAAAGGGAAAAAAAAAACGAGAAAAGGAGAGAAATGGGAAATACCTGAAACGGAGCTGCCGAAGCAAAGAAGAAGAAGACTTCCCGAAGGCCGATCCGCCGAGAAGAAGAAGAAGACTTCCCCAACGCCGAGAAGAAGCAAAGAATAGGGCGGAGATAGTCCAGAGAGATGACGGAGCGAATAGGGCGTAGATGAAAGAAGAAGAAGAAGAAGAAGAAGCAAGGCCGCAAGAAGAAGCGGCGGCGGAGCTGTCTGGAGAACAGGAGAAGGAGATAGCGGCGGGCGAAAATGAGAGAAAAGAAGTAAAAACCGAAAGCCTAGCTAAGAAAAGAAGTACATATTATTAAGGGTACGTTCTTTTGTCCAAAAAACTCAAAAAAAAAAAGATAAGTTCATGTTATTTTCAGTTTTAATTTTATTTAATTTTATTTAATTTTATTTAAGTTTTAATTTTAACTTAAGTTATAATTTAAATTTAACTCAAAAATTACACTTAAGTTACACTCCAAAAAAACAACCCCTAAGTATTTAACTATTTTTTCTTAAAAACAATAGAGTTGTAAACATGTAACTGATTTAAATTTTTAATTTGAATTAAGATATAGCTTTATGTAACCGTTTTTTATTGTAATAAAAGTTAGACGTAATTATTTTTAAAAGCTTTTTACTGTAGTAAAATTCGAATTGGTGAAATGAACGGGCCGTAATAAACGTGTTATAATTGTATTATTTATTCGTGTTACTCAAATATGATATGTTTGATAAACGAGTTATGGCGGGTCAATTACAGATTAGTAGGTCTACCTGAAAACGACACGTTATTTAATTATGTTTCACAGGTTCAACTTAATTTTGACCTAAACCTATTTATGATAAACTCAAACACATTAATTTCGTGAAGATTTCAAGTGTGCCGTCGTGTTGCTACCCGAATTACCGCCCTACATTCTATTTAATAAAACATGAGATTTTTTAGCATTGCTCGCATAATTTATCCTTTTATCTATAGACGCTTATAAAAAAAAAGTATTAAAACTGTAACAAAATGATAATCATGAATTAAATTAGGGATATTCTGATCAGTAAAAAAAAAAAATTGGGATATTTTAAAATTTTGAACGGCCGTTTATGAGATTTACTTTTTTCATTTTTTATTTTTTATTTTTTATTTTTTTGAACTGCTTTCTCAAGAGTCCTAGTTAGAAACTAATACAAACACACATTCCTAATAGGACTCGTGTGTCCTAATTTTTATCACTATATAAACCCCCGTTTTTTTACTCTTTCCTTCAATTGTCCATAAAAAACAACCCTTCCTTCAATTGTCGATCAGTATTCAAATTGATGCTATTATAGTATTTTTCTTTGAAGCCTTCCTTTCAAATTTTAACCAATTTCTTGATAATAGTTTCATACTTTGTAGAGACGAAGAGCAAATTAAGAGGATGTTTAGTACCTAGATTCGTTCCCTGATTCGAATCATGGTTCGTGGTTCGCTACAGTATTTTCTCTCACAAAAAATACACGTAAATCGAAAATAATTTTAATCACATGGTTCTAATCTATGAACCAAATGACTCCTAAAGTGGCCAAGAATGAATAACGAGCAAAGCGAAAGCAGCAAAAACGACAAGCAAGAAGATAAAACGACGAAAGCTGATGCTGATCAAGAAAAGATCAAGAACGCTAGCAACGACACTTATTCAAGGTGGTCGCCTTTGATGGACGACATTGAAGCATTGGAGCATACGACAACAAATGAAAACAGAGAAAATGCTAATAAGAAATTTGATGCTTTTATAGACGAGGTTCTCTATGGTACAAAGACTACACAATGGCCAATTTTTCAGGAATTCTGCCCTGATGATTGTCGGGGTCCGGTAGATTCAGAGAGTCGATGTGTCGGGAGTTGACATGTGTAAGCACGCGATTTATTAGAAGCGGATCCAACGTGGTTGAGCTTCGAAGTAAATGATGATGGCGGGACCTCCAACAAAGAGGGAGAGTCGGTTAGGCCCAAATTGGCCGAAAGACGTGTGTCCTAAGACCCTTTTTGTTTCCAAAATGACGAAAATATCCTGCAAAATATGTTAGAGTATCCACAAACACAAATGAAAGAACTCCGGAGATGAAGAATGGTGAGAGGTGTGACCAAGTAGTTGATGGAGATGGAGAAGAGGAAGCCGAAGGTGCCTTGATATAGCAGTGGTCTGGAGACAAGCGCGGGCTGCTCCAAGAACGAAAATGGTGACTCAAGTGGTGGATAAGGCTTAGAGGAGAGTGAGAGCGAAGTTGGTGAGGTGGATAAGGCTCTAGTGAAAGGAACTTCAAGAGTAGCGCATGTTGCTCTTGGAGTGAGAACGGCGCTCAGAGCTCTTGCTCCGACGGTGAGCGGAAGTGACCTCGAAAATGAAAAATTGAATGTCATCGAAAATGTATGAAGAAACTTCAAAGAGTTTTGAGATGGTGGTGCAAAACTGGAAATGGATTGAAAAGTGTTTTGGAAAAGTTTCTAATGCTATCAACACTTGGAGATTTTGAAAGACCTCGAAGAGCTTGAAGGACTTCAAGTCCCTGTAGCAAGAGACTAGAGAAGTTTGAAGGAAGGGAGAGAGTAATCTAAAAAGGATGAAGATAGTGGCTGGTGATGATGACAGATTCAACTTATAAAATGAAGGAGATGGGGGCTCAAAGATTTTAGGTGTCTTCCCGTCATCTAGAATGCGGAAGATGAGGGTATGTATAGGTAAAGTTGGTAGGATTTTGGCGGCAGCTCCGGAGGTTCGTACGACGTGCTCTAACAGACGCCTGCACAAGCAATCCTGATGGAGCAAAGCTTTCTGACACATTTCCAGAGTTGAAGAGGAGATTAGCTAAAAATGAAATGAAGACTTCTGGGAACTTACTCTAGAGGTGAATCGGCGGCGCTCTAAAGGAGCAAAGTTACCAGAAGCCTTTCTGGGGTTGAAAAAGAGATGGTCCAGAAATAGAAAGAAAGGTTCATGGTGGCTGCTTTGAAGCCCAATCGGCGGCGCTCTGATGGAGACCTGAACACGTAATTCCCTTTGGAGCAAGGTGATCAGGTGACTTTCTGGATTGACAAAGAAAAGACCTAAAAATGAAAAGACTTGGAGGCAAAGTTCTGGATTTGGAGCTGACGTAAAGAGTTCTAAAGTCTCAAATTCTCAAGAGCGTTTGACTCAACTTTGTGCTTCGTTGACTTCCTACTTCGGGGTCTGATCAGATGTCAGACCTTGTCAGAGATGGTTAATATGATATTGGCCGTCAAGTTGGCTCTGACATGAAAGTTGCTCCGAATGAAGCTGCTTCGATAATAAGCATGCTCCAAACGAAGGTTGCTCCGGGTGAAGTTGCTTCGAAAGGTGAGCATGCTCCAAGTAAAGATTACTCCGATGGTGAGCTGGATAAGAAGAAGTCCAAAGGAAGGATGCTTGATACGGAAAAGGCTCCGTTAGGCATACTTGGATATGAAGAGGATGCTCCGGGAGACATGTTTGCCACAGAGTGAGCCTCCATTAGGCATGTCTAGCGCGAGTAGAGCCTCCGTTAGAGTCAAAACACTGAGAATAAACCTTGACAAAGAGGAAGAGGTTCCAAGGCATGGAGTTAGGGATTTTGGGCTTCCAAAAGGACGGGGGAAGACTTTTTGAGAATTCTCCATCACTTATTTGTATTTAATCCGATTAATTCTAAACCATCTAAGTGGGATTCAAATGGGATCGAATTAAACGACAAACGGGCTACTTGATCACACATGGTCCATCAAACCACAACCCACGGGAGTTCTTCGAGCGTGACTTGGGTTCACAAAGCGAGCCCAATAACGTCGTGTAATGTCATAGTTAGGCTTGAACCCTTAAATGGACTTGGTACAAAATCAGATATCAATAATGATTAATCTGATTGTGATTGATATCTCAAGATCATGTATACATGCCCTAGTAGCCAATTCCTAGTATTTAAAGATATTAGTTTTTCTAATGAACTTATTTTATGATAATAAAAGCTAGCTGATTTTTTAAATTTTTTTATTTTTAAATATATTTTTTATACCTAGTGGACTCAAACACCCGTATTCTCTTGAAGCCTCACCCCATCCAAACCCCTAGTGGCACTCTAATTGTATAAATCACATGTGACGAGTTCATGTTATTAAAGTCATTTAGTTTTTTTTTTCTTTTTCGTGTAATTAAAGTCATTTAACCCCCATTTATTTTACTAATGTAGTTCAATTTAAACAATAAGCACAATTTAATTTCAAGTTTGGTAAGCACGCAGCTTAAATTATATTTTCCGTTTGAACTGAGTTAAACTGTCAAATTTAGAGTTTAACTCCCTCTAAAGTTCAACCGTTTAAACTATTTTTAAACCTTAAAAATGTGTCCACTCTCTTTTCATAACTACCAAACACAAATTTAAATTTTATTCCACATTCAGATTAAAAATTTAACTGCATATTCAAACGTCAATTCAAACTACAAATTGAAACACACAGTTTAAATTTTTTTGTTCAAATAAAAAATTCAAATCAATAAAATTCAAACCAACAGATCAAACAGGGCATTAATTACTGAAACAAAATTGTCCTATTGGTGTTATTATTGGAGAGGTTTGGTATATGGCAATGAGTAAAAATTATGTTACTGTGAAAGTGACGGGTATTCTTAGGAAATTTGCAAGAAAATCTAACGGGTTTCTATTTTCATGCCTTATATTATTGAGTACCAGGTGTGTTGGGTAAAAATATTTATTGATATTAAAATAATATTTCACACACAACATAATTTTACTTATATTAGGATTTAATTAGTATAGGAGTTTATTATTTTTAGTTTGACCTATTCAAGATTATAAGAATAACCTCTTAATTACAATCCCTTGGTACAAGAGAAAACCTTTTGATTCCAATTAAAATAGTAAATACTATTTTTTTGTGAATTTGGGAAATTTGGGTTGATTTAAAATTATGGCTGAACTCAATAAATTTTGTCGAGTTGCCTACATACCCCGTTGAGGGATCAAGCCACTTGTAGTTCAAATTTTGGGTTTGGAAATTTTAGATAATTCCTCGGTGTATGACCTTATCAGGAATTTACGCACTTTGAAATTTGATTTAGTTTTGTTTTGACTTTGTCTTTTATGAGGATTTTTAGGATTGAATCTGGTCTTGAAACTGCACCAAAATTTTAGGTTGCCTACGTATCCGATAGGTAATCAAGTCAATCGTAGTTTTTAAATTTGAATTTAAATTTTGGAGAATTCCCCGATATATGACCTTATGAGGAATTCAAAGATATTTTAAAATTCAATTTGGAATTTTACTTTAGAATTTGGATTTGAGAGTTATATTTAGATAATTTCCCGGTATATGACCTTGTAGGGAATTAAAAGGATCCCTTTTTGAATTTGGTGTTGAGAGATTTTTTTTTGAATTTGGGATTTAAAAATTATATTTAATCACCATATGGTTTTATGAGACAATGAGCTCATCTTTTTAAACTAAGGGGCAGTAAAGGGGCTCAATTTGTGCACTTTGAATTTTTGGGTATTTAATATTCCGAATTTCTTTGAAATTTCTCCTTTATCCCTTATCATTTTTTTTTAATTTTAAATTTCATCATATCCAAACCGATTGATTCGATTGTATGATATATATCCCTTCTTTTTTTGCTAACAATTTTGATTTCAAAGGAAATTTAGATTTCCCTCATCCATCCTACACGTTTTTTTTTTCATATATATATATATATATATATATACCAAAAGTTTACGTACGTGCATGCTGTGACGCTTGCTACGATGTTTGCAGGGAAGAAACTAAAACGGTTCATGTGCAAGTTTACGTACGTGCTTGCTGTGACGGTTGCTACAATGTTTGCAGGGAAGAAACTAAAACGGTTCATGTGCTTGCTGTGACATATATATATATATATTTGTGAAGGTATTGAGAAAGAGATGCAAGTGACGGTTGTTTGCTCTCTCTTTTTTATTTATTTATTTAAATCTTCATTGTTTGATTACTTCTCGGCGGGTATAGTGTGATTCATATGAATATTTTCATATAGATCGTATGCACATAATTTTCCATATGCCGATCCTTAAAGTGTAATTCGTATGAATTTTTCACTCGAATTGCACTCAAAACAATTGTAATAAATAATTTGGGAAACTTTTAATCCTTGATTTTTTTGAAATCACATTTAACTTATATAGATCTCTAAAGAGAAATCCAAGTCTTAGTGATAATCATAGGATTGTGATAAGAACGAGAAACCACACACCATGAGTGCATTAAGAATTTATTAAGAGCATTACAAATAAGAAATCTCACATCATAAGACGTATGTAAGATTTATCTTCGTGGATTGTGTCAAGGAGTAAATCACATCTCACACTTTAAAGTGTATATAAGACTTGATTTAAATGCACTGTATCTTATTGTTTTGAAATATCACGGATGTATATTTTTTATCTCACTTCTCTGCACACACACACACCTACGCACCGTTTTTTTCTTTCTTTCTTC
The DNA here is from genome assembly GCF_000414095.1 of Morus notabilis. Taxonomy (NCBI): domain Eukaryota; kingdom Viridiplantae; phylum Streptophyta; class Magnoliopsida; order Rosales; family Moraceae; genus Morus; species Morus notabilis. The sequence goes on along the minus strand of NW_010366463.1, from coordinate 52,330 downwards.
TCATGTTTTCCCACAACACAACACCTTTCTATATTTTTTTCTTTCTTTCTTTCACTTTTACGCACACACGTCTCTCTCTTTTTTTCACTTCACTGCACACGGTTTTTTTTTTGCTCTTTTTTTTTTGCTTTCTCTCACTTTTTTGCACACACGTCTCTCTCTTTCTTTCACTTCACTGCACGCACGGTTTTTTTTGGCTCTTTTTTTTTTGCTTTCTCTCACTTTTCTGCACACACTGTTACACACGCTTTTGGATGTATTCAGAAAAACTCTCCCTTTTTTTTCACTTCTTTCTTTATATAAGAAAATTCTGTAACAGTTTTGGCCATTATTCCACGTTCTGCATTTCTGCACCATCTCCCTTTTTTTTTTACACTCCACGTTCTACACACACGTTCTGCACCCATTTTTGTCATGTTCTGCACTTTTTTACCATCACTCTACTTTTTAAAACGTGCATTTTTAATCCCCTTTCTTTCTTTTTTTTATCACGTTCTGCACTTTTATACCATCACTCCACGTTTTAAAACGTGCATTTTTAATCCCCCTTCTTTCTTTTTTTTATTATTATTTTTTTGGGCCAGCCCAAAGTTAGGTACGCACAAAGTTTTATTTCCTCCTATCACTTTTTAAGACCCATTTGTGATTCATCATCCAATGTACATATTTTTTTCCGCAAACAGATGCCCCCTCAAGCATGTGCGTGTCATTGATGAACACGTGCGGCGCTTGAGTTCTTTTGTTTTTAAACTCCCTTTTTTGTCATTATTTTTTCAGTTGTCGATGGATGTTTATGGGGAGATTTGTTCAGAGAGGGCGCCAGACAATCGTGGTGGAGAGGTTGATTTTGGTCCAAAATATTGCCGTTTAGTATCATTAAATGAAATCATTGCCTCTACAGATTCGAAACACCGGGCTATTTTGACCACTACTTGTAAGGTACCTTATGGAGATTTGAGATATAAATTCTCAAGTGAGACCAAGGCTGTTCAACATCTTCAACAACATGGTCCTATCTTTAATGGGAAATTCCTTAGGGAAGTTAACAATGATGATGATGGGGACTACAGATTTGTAGCGACAAAAGAATTCTACCCATGCTTTTTTTACAATTTGAGAGACAAGAAAATGTCAAGAAAATTCAATTTCTATGGTCGAGCTTGCTTATAACTTTCTCTAATGGAATGGACTAAGCACATTTTAATACATAACCACACTATTTTGCATAGTGCAAACATTTCTACAGCGGTTGATGTTTCTAGGTTCCTCTATGCACTTAATGCTAACGTATGGAGAGCCTTTGTTGAACTATGGGGGCCACAAACTAATACCTTCCATCACAATGGTGGTGAAATGGAAATCTCTTTATATGATTTGAAAAGAATTGGAGGCTTAACCATTCTCAGAATTCCTTATGAAGAATTTATTCCGCCAAATGCTCGATTACTAAATCCTTCCTTGTATTCTCCTACTGGTGCTGAGCTTTTGAGAACCCACTCCAGAATCTGAAAATTTTTAAATGTCACAAAGGTTTCCTAGGGAGAATGGATTGAGTATTTTTATCGTGGGGATACACTTCTTCATGGGTTGCCGAGTGGGCCTTTGACTAAACCCATGCAAACACCTTATAAAGGGAAATTTTTTTTGAAAGAAAGGCCTTCTCTCAAGACCTTGCGTTTGGACGTTTCAGAAGAGTGCATGCTTGCAGCTTTCCTATCTCTTTGGCTGAGCTGATTTATTTTCCCCTATCAGAATAGTTACATTAGGCCTGAGACTTTCTGCATGGCCACTTTGATGGCGCAAGGAAAAAAAGTGTTGCTTGCACCCTCTGTTTTGGGTTATATCTACCGTGCATTGAGTACTTCTGCAACAGATCCACGAGGAATTGGTGTTCCTGAAATTCACTTGCTTATGCATTATGTGATAGGACGGCTAGCTGAATACTTTCCCTGCCTTTATTCAAGTTGGGATGTTATTGACGATTCCCCTTGGATGCGTAGGGTAGCCGGATTTCTAGCTGATAAGCAAAGTTTAAATGGTTTATGTGTGTCGTCGTCCGTTTTCTTTCCTTGAGAGAGAAGATGCTCTTTACTTATATGATAATGGTTTATCTGACGACATCTTCGAGCTTCTTGTTTCCTTACGGTCCTCTATATTACCTGTAAGAGTGGGAAACAATTTATACCTTGAGGCATATTTCCCTAATAGATTTGCTCGTCAATTTGGCTTTGACCAAGGCGTGCCTTCAAACAACTTATACCTCAGTCCCAAACGTGGTTTATCTATCGGGATTCTTGATATAAAAGGCGCATGGGATTTTCTTCTGAGAAGGAAAATTGGTGCCCGTTTTGAGGTGCCAAGTATGACCCGAACGGGCCAGTGCACGTGGTGGTACGGTCGCTAGTGGGTGAAATGTAGTACACCGTATTTGGGAAGATCTGTGAAAAGTATTCATTCTTTGTTCAGTAAGCAGCCTTATAAAGCAGAAGAACCCACATTCATAATTACTTATATTAGGAAGGTATATGAAACACTTAATGACATGCTTGCCAAGTGTCGGTCTCAAGTAAATGAGGGGACTTATGAGGTTCAAAAACGCGTGTCATTTGATGAAGCAGGCGATTCCGAAACACACCATAAGAGGACCAAAACCCAGCGTGCTCAGACTTCTAACATAGATGCTCATCAGGCTTCAAACAAACTTAAAATTTCCAGTGTTGGACTTCCTGAGACTACCGAGCCTTTTTATGCCCCAATTGGTCAGGATACCCCTATTACTGCAGACAACTTAGATATGGGAGATGATCATATGAATGACAGTCCATTCAGGGAGGATGAGTTTGCAGATTATAATCCATTAAGAGATGATAGTCCATTTGGAAAAGACTTTTTGGAGGAGACAGCCAAATGTTTAGATATTATCCCTTATGTGGAAACTCCTTGGCCTTTGGCGATGATGGTTCCTCCTCCCTACAATCCAGTAATCACAATGTTGCCTCAAGATCCGACTGCCATTCAATCATTTCAAGAGTCCGTTGTCACATCCACTTCTCAAGAATTGAATACCAAACAACCATTTCCAGAGTCAGTTGCTTCATCGACCTCTCGAGAACTGTCCATGTCAATCTCACGTCTCATTAGAGCTGATATAGATAAGTTAAATAAGGATTTCATGCTTGGTATGCTACGGCAAATCTTTACTTGGATCTTCAGCTCGCAATCACCCCGATAGACTTTGACTTATCGCTCTCAAGTGTTTGAGTATCTCGATACAATTGGTTTCATTTGTGCTTAGAAAAGGTTAGATGATCAAGCACTTAATTGGCTCAAAGACTCAGAACAAAAGCTAGCTAATGCTCCATCCTTTTTAGAAGAAAAGGTAGCTCTAAACAATGTTGAGATTAAAGATCTGCTTCATCGTGATGAAGAATGCCTTTCCACTATGAGGTCACTCTTAATCCAAGTATCTGATGCTGAATCACTTGTGATCAGGGAAAATACCACTGAAGAAGAAGTTATCAAAACTGAGTTGGAGGCATAAAAACTGCTACTAGTAGCGCAACAGTTGCGTCAGGCTTATAAAGATAGGTTGAAGGTTGCTGAGGCACGCGTCCAACAATTGAAGACTTCCTTAGAAGAACAGTGGAAACTTAGTGAAGAGCTCCAGATTTTAAAAACCACAGCGAGAGTAGATCGATACTTCAAAATTGAGAAAGTTGAGGCTGAACTTCAATCTGAAAGGGAGGAATCTCAAAAGATTCGTGATTCACTTGCTGCATTTTTTAAGGAGAATCCATGACTTATCTCCTTTTCTTTTTATTTGCTGTTTAGCTCCCCTCTTTTTATTTAGACGTTTTTCTTTATGTCTCTTTCATCAGGATTTATTTTCTCTACTTTGGACTTTATGTTAATAAAACATGTTTGATCAATTTTATTTCATTCCAGTAGAACGAAATAGTTTATTTTTTTGATTTTGTGGCTGCATCCAGTTTATTACTAGATAGCCTACGTATCCTTTTCACATGAATCAAGCCTTCTGTAGTTCTATGAAGGGACACATGTATTTTTGTTTTGTTTTGTGGTTGTATCCAGTTTATTACCAGATTGCCTACGTACCCCTTTTTGGGAGATCAAGCCATTCGTAGTTCACTATGCTTCATTTATTTACTTCCATTGTTATCTTTCTTCTGTGGGCTATATGTCAGGAGGCGTACCTCTTCCATTTAGGCATAGAATTTTTTGACAAACTTTCCATTTACATAGGGGTAAATGCAGTGACCCTCTGAATTGGAAAGTTCATATGCCCCTTTTGGAAAGACCTTAGTGATGACGTATGGTCCTTCCCATTTTGCTTCAAATTTACCTTGCATCCTTCTCGTTATAACGATTGGTCTTTTGATTGTAAGGACCAACTCTCCGACCGTGAAGGATCTAAATCAGACCTTTTTGTTAAAGGCCCCTGCCACTTGGGCTTGGTAAATTTTGAGCTTTTGTTGTACTGAGAGCCTTTTCTCATCTAATGCTTCAAGCTCAGCTAGTCTCACTTGGAAATTTTCATCCGGTGCCATCAATTGAGTAGCAATTATGAGAGATGGTAATTGCACTTCCAATGGGAGTACGGCCTCAGAGCCAAAAACCAAACTGTATGGTGTGCAACCCGTTGCAGTTTGCACTATGGTTCTATAAGCCCATAGGGCTTCTGGGAGGCGTTCATGCCAATCTCTCATGTTCTTTGACACCAATTTCTTTAGGATTTTACAAAGCACTTTGTTAAAGGCTTCTGCTTTGCCATTTGAAGACGGATTATAACTTGCTGAGAATCCATGTCAAAATTTGTATTTTTCCATCAACTTCGTCATTGCTTTGCATCTGAAATAAAGAGCGTTGTCGGAGATGATTTTTGATGGCACTCCATAACGGTAGATTATATGATTTTTTATGAAGTTTGTGACATCTTCTGCTCTTACTTCTTTTAAAGGTACCGCTTCAACCCATTTTGAAAAATAGTCTGTCCCAGCCAAAATATACTTATGACCCTTTGAAGATGCTGGCGTGAAAGGTCCAATTACATCTAAACCATGAGTATCAAATGGCCATGACATGATTGATGGATGAAGAGGCAATGGAGGTTGGTGGATGAAATCTCCATGAAGCTGGCATAACTTGTAACATTTAGCAAAATTAATTGAATCTTACACCATGGTGGGCCAATAATAACCCAATCTTTTTATTTGTGCTGCAAGTTTAGGGCCAGATTGATGAGCTCCACATGTTCCGGCATGTGTTTCTTGAAGAGCATGTGATGCCTCATCTTTTGATAAACACCTCAATAATATTTCATCAAAAGATCGTCTGTACAAAGTGTCATTTATGAAGACAAATTGAAGAACCCTTCTTCGTACTTCTATTTTATCTTTGAATTATCTGGTAATGCCCCATGTTGGAAGTAATCGATTAATGGTTGACGCCAATCTGCTTCCTCCGTATTTTCACTAAAATTGACTACATTTACCGTTTCCTCATCCTGTGTTCTTTCGACTACTGGTGGTAGCAGACGTCGTTTGTCAACAGTTATCTACATTCCCCTTTCGTCTGGTAAAATCAAGGATGTTGCGAGACTAGCTAAGGTGTCAGCTTTGTCATTTTTTGATCTTGGAATGTGACTTAGCATGATGTCTTCAAACTGGGACATTAAATACTTTGTTTTCTCATGATACGACGTCAAATTCTCATTCTTGACAGCCTACTCCCCATTTATTTCTTTGACGATCAATTGGGAATCACCAAACACCTTTTTCACTTCTTTCTTTATATAAGAAAATTATGTAACAGTTTTGGCCATTATTCCACGTTCTGCATTTCTGCACCATCTCTTTTTTTTTTTACACTCCACGTTCTGCACCTATTTTTGTCACGTTCTGTACTTTTTTACCGACACTCCACGTTTTAAAACGTGCATTTTTAATCCCCCTTCTTTCTTTTTTATTATTATTATATTTAGGCCAGCCCAAAGTTGGGTCTGCATAAAGTTTTATTTCCTCCTCTCACTTTTTAAGGCCCGTTTGTGATTCATCATCCAAAATTATGTTGTGTGTGAAATATAATTTTAATATCAATAAATATTTTTACCTAACAGTTTTTCACCTATACTAGGATTTATTTAGCATAGGAGTTTATTATTTTTAGTTCGACTCATTCAAGATTATAAGAATAACCTCTTAATTACAATCCCTTGGTACAAGAGAAAACCTTTTGTGATTCATCATCCAAAATTATGTTGTGTGTGAAATATAATTTTAATATCAATAAATATTTTTACCTAACAGTTTTTCACCTATACTAGGATTTATTTAGCATAGGAGTTTATTATTTTTAGTTCGACTCATTCAAGATTATAAGAATAACCTCTTAATTACAATCCCTTGGTACAAGAGAAAACCTTTTGATTCCAATTAAAACAGTAAATACTATTTTTTGTGAATTTGGGAAATTTTGGTTGATTTAAAATTGTGCTTGAACTCAATGAATTTTGCCGAGTTACCTACATACCCCGTTGAGGGATCAAACCACTTGTAGTTCAAATTTTGAGTTTGAAAATTTTGGATAATTCCTCGGTGTATGACCTTATGAGGAATTTACGCACTTTGAATTTGATTTAGTTTTGTTTTGACTTTGTCTTTTATGAGGATTTTTAGGATTGAATTTGGTCTTGAACCTGCACCAAAATTTTAGGTTGCCTACGTATCCGATAAGGAATCAAGTCAATCATAGTTCTTGAATTTGAATTTGGATTTTGGAGAATTTCCCGATATATGACCTTAGGAGGAATTCATGCACTTTTCTATATTTTTTTTTCTTTCTTTCTTTCACTTTTATGCACACACGTCTCTCTCTTTCTTTCACTTCACTACACACACGGTTATTTTTGGCTTTTTTTTTTTTTTTACTTTCTCTCACTTTTCTGTACACACATCTCTCTCTTTCTTTCACTTCACTGCACACACGGTTTTTTTTTTGCTCCTTTTTTTTTTTGCTTTCTCTCACTTTTCTGCACACACGCTTTTGGATGTATTCAGAAAAACTCCCCCATTTTTCGCTTCTTTCTTTATATAAGACAATTCTGTAACAGTTTTGGCCATTATTCCACGTTCTGCATTTCTGCACCATCTCCCTTTTTTTTACACTCCACATTCTGCACCTATTTTTGTCACGTTATGTACTTTTTTACTAACACTCCACGTTTTAAAACGTGCATTTTTAATCCCCCTTCTTTTTTTTTTATTATTATTTTTTAGCCAGCCCAAAGTTGGGTCTGCACATAGTTTTATTTCCTCCTCTCACTTTTTAAGGCCCGTTTGTGATTCATCGTCCAAAATTATATTGTGTGTAAAATATTATTTTAATATCAAAAAATATTTTTACCCAACATAGTTTTTCACCTATACTAGGATTTATTTAGCATAGGAGTTTATTATTCTTAGTTCGACCTATTAAAGATTATAAGAATAACCTCTAAATTACAATCCCTTGGTACAAGAGAAAACCTTTTGATTCCAATTAAAACAGTAAATACTATTTTTTGTGAATTTGGGAAATTTAGGTTCATTTAAAATTGTGGTTGAACTCAATAAATTTTGTCGAGTTGCCTACATACTCCGTTGAGGGATCAAGCCACTTGTAGTTCAAATTTTGAGTTTGAAAATTTTGGATAATTCCTCGGTGTATGACCTTATGAGGAATTTACGCACTTTGAAATTTGATTTAATTTTGTTTTGACTTTGTCTTTTATGAGGATTTTTAGGATTGAATTTGGTCTTGAAGCTGCACCAAAATTTTAGGTTGCCTACGTATCCAATAGGGAATCAAGTCAATCGTAGTTCTTGAATTTGAATTTGGATTTTGGAGAATTTCCCGATATATGACCTTAGGAGGAATTCATGCACCTTTCTATATTTTTTTCTTTCTTTCTTTCACTTTTCTGCACACACGTCTCTCTCTTTCTTTCATTTCATTGCACACACGGTTTTCTTTTGGCTCTTTTTTTTTTTTTTTTTTTTTTTTTTTTTTTTTTTTTTTTTTCTTTTTCTGCTAATATCTCCCGCCTCTCTCTTTCTTTCACTTCATTGCACACACGGTTTTTTTTTGCTCTTTTTTTTTTTTTTTACTTTCTCTCACTTTTCTGCACACACATCTATCTCTTTCTTTCACTTCACTGCACACACGGTTTTTTTTTGCTCCTTTTTTTTTTTTTTTTTTGCTTTCTCTCACTTTTCCGCACATACCTTCACACACGCTTTTGGATGTATTCAGAAAAACTCCCCCTTTTTCGCTTCTTTCTTTATATAAGAAAATTCTGTAATAGTTTTGGCCATTATTCCAAGTTCTGCATTTCACATACCTTCACACACGCTTTTGGATGTATTCAGAAAAACTCCCCCTTTTCCGCTTCTTTCTTTATATAAGAAAATTCTGTAATAGTTTTGGCCATTATTCCAAGTTCTGCATTTTTGCACCGTCTCCCTTTTTTTTTTACACTCCACGTTCTGCACACACGTTCTGCACCTATTTTTGTCACGTTCTGTACTTTTATACCGACACTCCACGTTTTAAAACGTGCATTTTTAATCCCCATTCTTTTTTTATATTATTATTTTTTTTGGGCCAGACCAAAGTTGGGTCTACACAAAGTTTTATTTCCTCCTCTCACTTTTTAAGGCCCATTTGTAATTCATCAACTAAAATTATGTTGTGTGTGAAATATTATTTTAATATCAATAAATATTTTTACCCAACATAGTTTTTCACCTATACTAGGATTTATTTAGCATAGGACTTTATTATTTTTAGTTCGACTCATTCAAGATTATAAGAATAACCTCTTAATTACGATCCCTTGGGACAAGAGAAAACCTTTTGATTCCAATTAAAAAAGTAAATACTATTTTTTGTGAATTTAGGAAATTTTGGTTGATTTAAAATTGTGGTTGAACTCAATGAATTTTGTCGAGTTGCCTACATACCTCGTTGTGGGATCAACCCACTTGTAGCTCAAATTTTGAGTTTGAAAATTTTGGATAATTCCTCGGTGTATGACCTTATGAGGAATTTACGCACTTTGAAATTTGATTTAGTTTTGTTTTGACTTTGTCTTTTATGTGGATTTTTAGGATTGAGTTTGGTCTTGAAGCTGCACCAAAATTTTAGGTTGCCTACGTATCCGATAGGGAATCAAGTCAATCGTAGTTCTTGAATTTGAATTTGAATTTTGGAGAATTTCCCGATATATGACCTTAGGAGGAGGAATTCATGCACCTTTCTATATTTTTTTCTTTCTTTCTTTCACTTTTCTGCACACACGCCTCTCTCTTTCTTTCACTTCATTGCACACACGGTTTTTTTTTGCTCTTTTTTTTTTTTTTACTTTCTCTCACTTTTCTGCACACACATGTCTCTCTTCCTTTCACTTCACTGCACACACAGTTTTTTTTTTTTTGCTTTCTCTAACTTTTCTGCACACACCTTCACAGACGCTTTTGGATGTATTCAGAAAAACTCCCCCTTTTTTCGCTTCTTTCTTTATATAAGAAAATTATGTAACAGTTTTGGCCATCATTCCACGTTCTGCATTTCTGCACCATCTCCCTTTTTTTTTTACACTCCACGTTTTGCACACACGTTCTGCACCTATTTTTTTCACGTTCTGTACTTTTTTACCGACACTGCACGTTTTAAAACGTGCATTTTTAATCCCCCTTCTTTCTTTTTTTTATTATTATTTTTTTGGGCCAGACCAAAGTTGGGTCTGCACAAAGTTTTATTTCCTCCTCTCACTTTTTAAGGCCCGTTTGTGATTCATCATCCAAAATTATGTTGTGTATAAAATATTATTTTAATATCAATAAATATTTTTACCCAACATAGTTTTTCACCTATACTAGGATTTATTTAGCGTAGCAGTTTATTATTTTTAGTTCGACCCATTCAAGATTATAAGAATAACCTCTTAATTACAATCCCTTGGTACAAGAGAAAACCTTTTGATTCCAATTAAAACAATAAATACTATTTTTTGTGAATTTGAGAAATTTGGGTTGATTTAAAATTGTGGTTTAACTCAATGAATTTTGTCGAGTTGCCTACATACCCCGTTGAGGGATCAAGCCACTTGTAGTTAAAATTTTGAGTTTGAAAATTTTAGATAATTCCTCGGTGTATGACCTTATGAGGAATTTATGCACTTTGAAATTTGATTTAGTGTTGTTTTGACTTTGTCTTTTATGAGGATTTTTAGGATTGAATTTGGTCTTGAAACTGCACCAAAATTTTAGGTTGCCTACGTATCCGATAGGGAATCAAGTTAATCGTAGTTCTTGAATTTGAATTTGGATTTTGGAGAATTTTCCGATACATGACCTTAGGAGGAATTCATGCACCTTTCTATATTTTTTTCTTTCTTTCACTTTGCACACACGTCTCTATCTTTCTTTCACTTCACTACACACACGGTTATTTTTGGCTCTTTTTTTTTTTTTTTTTCTTTTCTTTTTTTTTTCTATACACACCTTTCTCTTTTTCTTTCTTTCACTTCACTGCACACACGGTTTTTTTTTTTTTGCTCCTTTTTTTTTTTTTACTTTCTCTCACTTTTCTGCACACACCACACACGCTTTTGGATGTATTCAGAAAAATTCCCCCTTTTTTCGCTTATTTCTTTATATAAGAAAATTCTGTAACAGTTTTGGCCATTATTCCACGTTCTGCATTTCTGCACCATCTCCCTTTTTTTTTTACACTCCACGTTCTGCACCTATTTTTGCCACGTTCTGTACTTTTTTACTGACACTCCACGTTTTAAAACGTGCATTTTTAATCCCCTTTGTTTCTTTTTTTTCATTATTATTTTTTTTGGCTAGTGCAATGTTGGGTCTGCACATAGTTTTATTTCCTCCTCTCACTTTTTAAGGCCCGTTTGTGATTCATCATCCAAAATTATGTTGTGTGTAAAATATTATTTTAATATCAAAAAATATTTTTATCCAACATAGTTTTTCACCTATACTAGGATTTATTTAGCATAGGAGTTTATTATTTTAAGTTCGACCCATTCAAGATTATAAGAATAACCTCTTAATTACAATCCCTTGGTACAAGAGAAAACCTTTTGATTCAAATTAAAACAGTAAATACTATTTTTTGTGAATTTGTGAAATTTTGGTTGATTTAAAATTCTCAATGAATTTTGTCGAGTTGCCTACATACCCCGTTGAGGGATCAAGCCACTTGTAGTTCAAATTTTGAGTTTGAAAATTTTGGATAATTTCTCGATGTATGACCTTATGAGGAATTTACGCACTTTGAAATTTGATTTAGTTTTGTTTTGACTTTGTCTTTTATGAGGATTTTTAGGATTGAATTTGGTCTTGAAACTGCACTAAAATTTTAGGTTGCCTACGTATCCGATAAGGAATCAAGTCAATCGTAGTTCTTGAATTTGGATTTGGATTTTGGAGAATTTCCCGATATATGACCTTAGGAGGAATTCATGCACCTTTCTATATTTTTTTTCTTTCTTTCTTTCACTTTTCTGCGCACACGTCTTTCTCTTTCTCTCACTTCACTGCACACACGGTTTTTTTTGGCTCTTTTTTTTTTTTTTTTTACTTTCTCTCACTTTTCTGCACACACATCTCTGTCTTTCTTTCACTTCACTGCACACACAGTGTTTTTTTTTTGCTCCTTTTTTTTTTTTGCTTTCTCTCACTTTTCTGCACACACCTTCACACACGCTTTTGGATGTATTTAGAAAAACTCCCCCTTTTTTCGCTTCTTTCTTTATATAAGACAATTATGTAACAGTTTTGGCCATTATTCCACGTTCTGCATTTCTGTACCATCTCCTTTTTTTTTACACTCCACATTCTGCACACCCATTCTGCACCTATATTTGTCACGTTCTATAGTTTTTTACCGACACTCCACGTTTTAAAACGTGCATTTTTAATCCCCATTCTTTTTTTTATATTATTATTTTTTTTGGGCCAGCCCAAAGTTGGGTCTACACAAAGTTTTATTTCCTCCTCTCACTTTTTAATGCCCCGTTTGTGATTCATCATCCAAAATTATGTTGTGTGTGAAATATTATTTTAATATCAATAAATATTTTTACCCAACATAGTTTTTCACCTATACTAGGATTTATTTAGCATAGGAGTTTATTATTTTTAGTTCGACTCATTCAAGATTATAAGAATAACCTCTTAATTACAATCCCTTGGTACAAGAGAAAACCTTTTGATTCCATTTAAAACAATAAATACTATTTTTTGTGAATTTAGGAAATTTTGGTTGATTTAAAATTGTGGTTGAACTCAATGAATTTTGTCGAGTTGCCTACATACCTCGTTGTGGGATCAACCCACTTGTAGCTCAAATTTTGAGTTTGAAAATTTTGGATAATTCCTCGGTGTATGACCTTATGAGGAATTTACGCACTTTAAAATTTGATTTAGTTTTGTTTTGACTTTGTCTTTTATGAGGACTTTTAGGATTGAATTTGGTCTTGAAGCTGCACCAAAATTTTAGGTTGCCTACGTATCCGATAGGGAATCAAGTCAATCGTAGTTCTTGAATTTGAATTTGGATTTTGGAGAATTTCCCGATATATGACCTTAGGAGGAATTCATGCACCTTTCTATATTTTTTTCTTTCTTTCTTTCACTTTTCTGCACACACGTCTCTCTTTCTTTCACTTCATTGCACACACGGTTTTTTTTTTGCTCTTTTTTTTTTCTTTCTCTCACTTTTCTGCAAACACATCTCTCTCTTCCTTTCACTTCACTGCACACATGGTTTTTTTTTTTTTGCTCCTTTTTTTTTTTTGCTTTCTCTCACTTTTCTGCACACACCTTCACACACGCTTTTGGATGTATTCAGAAAAACTCCCCCTTTTTTCGCTTCTTTATTTATATAAGAAAATTATGTAACAGTTTTGGCCATCATTCCACGTTCTGCATTTCTGCACCATCTCCCTTTTTTTTACACTCCACGTTCTGCACACACGTTCTGCACCTATTTTTGTCACGTTCTGTACTTTTTTACCGACACTGCACGTTTTAAAATGTGCATTTTTAATCCCCCTTCTTTCTTTCTTTTATTATTATTATTTTTGGGCCAGACCAAAGTTGGGTCTGCACAAAGTTTTATTTCCTCCTCTCACTTTTTAAGGCCCGTTTGTGATTCATCATCCAAAATTATGTTGTGTGTAAAATATTATTTTAATATCAATACATATTTTTACCCAACATAGTTTTTCACCTATACTAGGATTTATTTAGCGTAGGAGTTTATTATTTTTAATTCGACCCATTCAAGATTATAAGAATAGCCTCTTAATTAAAATCCCTTGGTACAAGAGAAAACCTTTTGATTCCAATTAAAACAATAAATACTATTTTTTGTGAATTTGGGAAATTTGGGTTGATTTAAAGTTGTGGTTGAACTCAATGAATTTTGTCGAGTTGCCTACATACCCCGTTGAGGGATCAAGCCACTTGTAGTTCAAATTTTGGGTTTGAAAATTTTAGATAATTCCTCGGTGTATGACCTTATGAGGAATTTACGCACTTTGAAATTTGATTTAGTTTTGTTTTGACTTTGTCTTTTATGAGGATTTTTAGGATTGAATTTAGTTTTTAAACTGCACCTAAATTTTAAGTTACCTACGTATCCGATAGGAAATCAAGTCAATCATAGTTCTTGAATTTGAATTTGGATTTTGAAGAATTCCCCGATATATGACCTTAGGAGGAATTCAAAGATATTTTAAAATTCGATTTGAAATTTTACTTTAGAATTTGGATGTGAGAGTTATATTTGGATAATTCCCCAGTATATGACCTTATAGGGAATTAAAAGGATCCCTCTTTGAATTTGGTGTTGAGAGATTTTTTTTTTTTGAATTTGGGATTTGAAAATTGTATTTAATCACCGTATAGTATTATGAGACAATGAGCTTATCTTTTTGAACTAAGGGGCAGTAAAGGAGCTCAATTTGTGCACTTTGAATTTTTGGGTATTTAATATTCTGAATTTCTTTGAAATTTATCCTTTATCCCTTATCCCTTTTTTTTTTAATTTTAAATTTCATCATATCCAAACCGATTGATTCGATTGTATGATGTATATCCCTTATTTTTTGCTAACAATTTTGATTTAAAAGAAAACTTGGATTTCCCTCATCCATCCTACACGTTTTTTTTTTCATATATATATATATATATTTATTGCACGTACGTAAACTTTTGGTATATATATATATATATATATATATTTATTTATTTATTTATTTGTGAAGGTATTGAGAAAGAGATGCAAGTGATGGTTGTTTGCTCTCTTTTTTTATTTATTTAAATCTTCATTGTTTGATTACTTCTCGGTGGGTATAGTGCGATTCATATGAATATTTTCATATAGATCGTATGCACATAATTTTTCATATGCCAATCCTTAAATTGTAATTCGTATGAATTTTTCACTCAAATTAAACTCAAAACAATCGTAACAAATAATTTGAGAAACTTTTAATCCTTGATTTTTTTGAAATCGCATTTAACTTATATAGATCTCTAAAGAGAAATCCAAGTTTTAGTGATAATCATAGGATTGTGATAAGAACGAGAAACCACACACCATGAGTGCATTAGGAATTTATTAAGAGCAATACAAATAAGAAATCTCACACCATAAGACATATATAAGATTTATCTTCGTGGAGAGTGTCAAGGTGTAAATCACAATCCCACACTTTAAAGTGTATATAAGACTTGATTTAAATACACTGTATCTTATTGTTTTGAAATATCACGGATGTATATTTTTTCTCTCACTTCTCTGCACACACACCTGCACACCTTTTTTTCTTTCTTTCTTCTCACGTTTTCCCACAACACAGCACCTTTCTATATTTTTTCTTTCTTTCTTTCACTTTTCTGCACACACGTCTCTCTCTTTCTTTCGCTTCACTGCACACATGGTTTTTTTTTTTTGCTCTTTTTTTTTTTTGCTTTCTCTCACTTTTCTGCACACACGTCTCTCTCTTTCTTTCACTTCACTGCACACACGGTTTTTTTTTGGCTCTTTTTTTTTTTTTTTTTGCTTTCTCTCACTTTTCTGCGCACACCTTTACACACGCTTTTGGATGTATTTAGAAAAACTCCCCCTTTTTTTCGCTTCTTTCTTTATATAAGAAAATTCTATAACAGTTTTTGTCATTATTCCACGTTCTGCATTTCTGCACCATCTCCCTCTTTTTTTTTACACTCCACGTTCTGCACACACGTTCTGCACCCATTTTTATCACGTTATGCACTTTTTTACCATCACTTCACGTTTTAAAACGTACATTTTTAATCTCTTTCTTTTTTTATTATTATTTTTTTTGGGCCAGCCCAAAGTTAGGTCTGCACAAAATTTTATTTCCTCATCTCACTTTTTAAGGCCCATTTGTGATTCATCATCCAATGTACATATATATATTTTTTTGGGAGAAAGAGAAATAGGTCAAGACTTGAGATGAATTAAAATTAATAGGTCAATAGTTGACATAAGTTAATAAATATGCCAAATTATTGTTTTCGTCCATAACTTGTTTGGTTATGAACCGTAACTTGACAAGTTATTGTCCATAATTTTCAGTTTTTGTCCATAACTTGTCTGGCTATGAACCATAACTTGACAAGTTTGTCCATAATTTATCTGGTTATGAACCATAACTTCACAAGTTATGACCTATTAATTTCTATAACTAAAAATTAGCCTATATACTTTCAAGCTTTTCATATTGGCCTATTTTCTACTATTTTCCTTTTTTCCTTTTTTTTCGGCAAACAAGGTGCCCCTTTGTTATTGAAATTCTTTTACTTGTTATCATCAAATCCATCATAAAAACATGAAATTAATTACTCGAGTACTCCATGGACATTAAAGTGAGATCTATTAGTGAACCAAGCCACTAACACAATATATTTTACATCTTTTATTTTCTTAGCTTTTAATGAAATTAATCAATAATTATTTGTTGCTTCGTACGTACGTAAGTATGTATGCATAGGTGGTTATACCAGAACTCGTATTTAAAAGCATGTGAAAAATATATAGAGAAAAAGTGCTGAACTTTCTTCTCAAACTTGTGTGAAAATTTCCCAGGAAAATTCAGTTCTAGCCATATTCATAACCCGCCTTTTGCTAGTAAATTTTCTTCTGTTGATGCTCAACCAAGTAGTGATGAATCCCGTGAAAGCAAGAAGAGAAAGGCACCACTGAACTTGGATGCATCAGAGAACAGCTCAGGAGTAACTTCTCCATTTTCTTCTCAAACTGGGACCAAAAGGAAAAATGTAAACAATTAATTTGGTTTCTTTTGTGTGTTAATTCATGTATTCCATACATACATACATATATATATATATATAGAGAGAGAGAGAGAGAGAGTAGTAACACAGTTTTTTATGCTATTCTCAGGATTCAGGAAAATGAAAGAGTGAAAATTGACAATGAGAAAGAAAAAGATGAATCACCAAAGGAAGTGGTTCATGTTAGAGCAAGAAGAGTTCAATACACTAGTAATCACAGTCTAGCAGAAAGGGTAAATATAAATATTGCATATATTTATGTAAACATATGTGAATAATTCTCTAAACACAAACAATAAAAATAAGGCAAGTAATTAATAATGTTCTTATTAATTTCCAGAATTTGTGGGGTTGATCTTCAATTTGATTTTTGTTAAACAGGCAAGAAGAGGAAATATCAATGAAAGACTCAGATGCTTGCAAGCCATTGTCCCAGGATGCTACAAGGTTAACTATATATAGAGTTTTCAAATATTTTCAGCACAACAAAAAAAAAATCACCTTCAATATTTTCAGCATAAATAAAAATATTAATTTGAATATTGTATGAATTGAATTGTATTTGATGAAATTGCAGACTATGGGTATAGCAGTTATGTTGGATGAAATTATTAATTACGTAAATCAGGTTGAGATTTGTAATTTTTCTTCTTCTTTCTCTCTAATTCTCTGTTTTTTAAGCAAAAAATAAGAATATTTAAAATTTTCAAACAATAAGCAGTTGTTTTTATTTTTGATTTGTGAATTAAGTTTCTTTCGATGAAGCTAGTACTTTTTATGACTTCAACTCAGGATGCCATGGAAAGAATAGAGGTGCAGGCTTGTTCCTTTTAAATTTCATCACACAATATTAATTTTATTATTTATTATAAATTACAAAAATCCAAACTTTTTGGGATATTAGTTTTCCTCAACATTGTCCATTTATCTTATATTGTCCTATATTCAGACAGAATTTTACAAAAACGCATAATACTATAGTTACTAAATTAAAGGACATTGCAGCTAACTATTTCAAAGAATAAAAGAAATTGCAACCTTTAAGCCGTGAAATATTGCATAATAGTTGTTCCTGACGTAGCTTAATAGTAAATTCATACCCTCCAGACTCCATCCAAGTCAACATATATTTCCAATAAAAATAATATCATCCACAAAAAATTAAGGCAAAAAAGTTGTAATATCAAATTATTTGCACACATGCATAAAGTTTGTTATATTTGCATTGGAATAATTTGCTTGGAACACGTACATCAAATTTACTTACATGCATGCATTAGTATTTAATTTGTATTCTTGTATAAGCAGTAATTGCAGTCGCCAAAACATGTTCAAATATTATGAGCTTTGGATTTTTAACGATGATAAATGTCGTCACAAAAAGATAATTTGTAGACACAACAATATAAGTTTTTGTGGATCTATAAAGAGAGAGATTATATATAATGGATGAGTAATGTCTTCTTCTTTTATGAAGCAGAGAGACAGGGTAAATGAGGCAAAAGAGATGGATTTAGGACCGACAATAGAAGGATTATTTGGAGGATTTGCTCGGTTCTACTGAAGTTTGCCCCGCTTTTTGTTCATTGCTGGATGTTACCCCTTATTGCCATACAACACATAAAGATTGCTTCTATTTCTCTAATTTTTTTTCAATCCGAAAATCACAATTGTTTAAGGCTTTCTCACACGTGAATGTGGGAAAGTTTAATGAGTATTTATATTAATGCAAGGGATATTATGATCACACTTTTTGGATATGAGAAATTCTTGTATCAAAATGTGGATGGCAATGTAAAGGTAGATATGTAGTAATAATTCCATATATATATATATATATATATATATCCTCTCAAAAGCCAATGAAACAACTTTTCAAAAGGGAGTTTGGAGGAGATATCTTTATGGACTAGGTCTCGTTTGCAAACATCATTTCCTTTGAATTTAATTAAGGAAAATAGTTAACAACATAAATAATATATGGACTAGTTTTTATAATTATGTTCATGATGTGGCAAGATAAGAATCTAATCTCATTAATTATCATAAATATAACTATCATATGATTATCTTACAGTCAAAACAAGAATAACTATTACAATCACACCCTATACATGTGTGTATTTATACATATAAATATATGTATAGTAGTGATCTCATTTTGTTGTATGATCAAACTATAGATTTCTCTTTAGTAATTTTGATTTAAAAAATATGGTAGACATCACGTGTCGGTGTGTCATGAGAATTGAAACATTGTGAGAAAACAGAATCTTGTACATATATTCTAAAAAAAAAAAAAAATTGTTATGAACACTTGTCTTGCAAGTTTTGCTCCTATTCAGGAAGGGGATAAATTTAACTTCATACAATGTCCAAAGATTGAATTACATGATTGTAAGCGGATAGAAGATACTCCAAAGACGGATGTTTATATTGTGAAACTTTTGTTTGCACTCTGTAATTTCCTACATCCCTCTCCAAAACACAAAATTCGTTTGGAAACCATCATGAATTCCCATGCGGAGATTTTAATCTCAGACATAAATCATTTTTAAAAATGCGTTTAGTAGTTTTATTAAGAGATTATTTTCAGTATAAAAAAAATCCACTAATGTCTCTCTCTGTGCTTGAAAAAGGAGAAAACAGAAATAAAAAATGAAAAGTGAGATTTTTTTTCAAATTTGAATTGTGACTTGAGTTGTCATTAGTCTTTACACGTAACAAGAGAAAAGAAACCAAATGCACAAACCAAGTTTTTTTTTTTTTTTTTTCAGCAATTCGGTTGAAGAATCGAAGCCTTGAACTTGGAAACTTTTTCGATCGAGAAATGAGAAAACAAATACAACAGCAAGCGTTGTTTGGTTTAAAAGAATTGCCCGTATTATCGGGTTGAACAAATCAATCATTATAAATTCTAGTCCAAACAGAGTGCTAGAGCATGTACCACTTACAATGAGGGGCTTGTAGATTGAAAGAATCAGTGTAGCAGATTCCAATGAACAAACAAAAGAACATCAGAACATTTTCATCATTATAGACAATTTATCAAAGGCCAAAACAAAAACAAAAAAACAAAAAAATTACGTACTTTGTCTTCTTGAAATGTGAATATAAACTGTAAGACTCAACCCCATCAGACGTTAATATCTGAGCGTCTTGATCGGGCGGTACTGCTGACTTCGGCGGAACCATTCAGAGCAAATCTAGGCAGGCTATAGTTCTCAGAAACCGAAACCGGCTGCTGAGGGTAGAGTGTCGGGGGTGGAGTGAGATTGCGTTGAGCTGGGAGAGGAGGAAGCATGTTGTATTTGTATGGATCGCTGCGGACACTACAATCAAATGGAAATTGGGTGAGCGTGGATGGAGAAGGGTATTGCCAACCAGCAGAGAGAAACAAGAAAAAGAAATTGGCCCATAACAGAATTCAGAGATTGACAATGACTTTGAGCAAACTCAAATTTCGCCAACGAAATTCGTAACGATTAATAATAGCAATGCAATCGTTTTGGAAATACATAATACATGCTCGTTTTGGAGCCAGCATAACCATCACACGAAATAATGACGATAACAATGTAGACAAATTCCAAGAATTGAGTTTTCTAAACTACCTAGTATTCTTGTAATCGTCATCACTTGAATTATCATCCAATCGCTGAACAGGTCTTTGAACTGGAGAGATGGACCACGAGTTTTGAGCAGGTAATTCATCTGCAAAGTACCTTCTCCTGATCAACTGAATCATATAAAAGCAAGACATTATTTTATCGTATTATAGGATTCAATGATCATAAGATTCAAGTACATTGCATGCACGCAGGCACATGATCAATGGTTCCATATACATGAAGAATGAAATGGCGAGAAAAATGAGAGGATAAGAACACAGACCATTCGGAAGAATTTCATCACGGCTTCCTTGTCATATCTTGCTTCCTTTGCAGCCTGCATTATGGCTCAAGTAATGTAAACCACAACAGGTAGCAAATAAGCTGACTACATGCAGATGTTGTACATTAAAGAAGCATTGAGAAGAGGAAGTGATACGACGATTTGTAAGACAGCCTTATTCAGGTTTGGGTAAATGCTCCTGATCTACAGAGAGAACTGGCAACCCAGGAATAATAATAATAATAAATTTATTTGATTTCTTTCACCTGATGTTAAGACTGATTTCCTTCCCTGCTGGTAAAGGTCACAGCGCATGCACACATTCATATAACTACAAAACTCGAGAACTTCGGAAAAAGCGACTAATATGAACCCATAAACTAAGGAGGACACAAAAAAGAAAGGGGATATCTCAGTGTGATTGGGAGGGATGAATAGCAAGACGCTTTCCGGAACACCAAGTTACTATCATCAAACAACTGCACTTCTATTTACATGCAAACTGTAATTCCTTGTCAGTAACTAAACATAAGAACATTATTTTCACAAATCAACAGTGGATTTCCTTTATAGCAGGCATGCTACTTCTCCAATATAGATGCATATACGGACACTTGCATGTACACCAAAATATCAAAAAGTTCCTTTCATACCAACACAAACAACAGATAAGTTTCATGAACTACCAAATTACTGTGTACTTTAATTTGTTTTCAAGGGATAATTTTCCCCATACAAGCGGAAAAGTTTGCTTCTTACCGCAAGGAGACGTCCGGAACCAGGAAAAGTCTCCGTAAGTGGAAGTTCCTCACTGGATGGGAGCAGACCCTGCTTTTCAACCCACTGACGAGCAGCGTCAACAAGGTTTCCACTACTTCCTCTTGTGCCCTCTTTTGCTGCAACATCGGCTTTGTTACCAATAACAATATACGGAACAGGAAGGCCCCCAGGTCCTCCAGATCCTAGAGGAGCCGAAAATGTCCCAGTTGAAGCAATCTCAGTTGCCCACTTCTGCAAGCTAGTTTTTGTCCTCCTTTGAGAAAGATCATGAACAAAAATAACACCTGTGTATGAAAGCAATGGAAGAATTCAGAACTAATAACCAGGCAGTCGGTGATTGCAAAATTTTGTATTTCATGTACTTTCGAATTTTATAAACCACCAAAAGACCAACTCCCCACTCAAGTTCCCAAAGAAGATCAAGCAACATCACACCAATTCATTCTTCCTTTCCTTTATTTTATTTTATTTGATTTTTTGTTTAATTAGATTTCTAAGTTCTTTATTCAACTAGTCATTATTTCATAAAATAAATGTATGACATTCTTGAGTAGTCTACTTCCCACATGCCAGATTCTTACTTCAATGTTGAACTAATCTAACTCTATTGCATTCTGCCTAAGACGTCATAAAGTGCTTAATGGCATGTTTACCTACGCGTAATTAGAATAGGCATGAATCGGAGTGAGCAGGATTTGGAATGGGTAG
This sequence comes from Morus notabilis, assembly GCF_000414095.1. Lineage (NCBI taxonomy): Eukaryota > Viridiplantae > Streptophyta > Magnoliopsida > Rosales > Moraceae > Morus > Morus notabilis. The sequence goes on along the minus strand of NW_010366463.1, from coordinate 30,539 downwards.
GATTCGGAGTGAGGAATCGGAGTCAGAATAAATTGTTTACTTGGTGACAGAATTCGGAATCAGAGTCACTCCAAATCCCATTCATGCGTTTACTTACGCCTAGAATCAGAATGAAATAGTGTAAAAATACTAATATACCCTTTAAGTCAATCTTATATTTTTATTTAAAAAATAAATTGTGTACTTATTATATTAAAATTAATCATAATTAAAATATTTAGTGTAATAATAGGGTAAAAATATAATAAATATAAATTGTACAATTATTAAAAAAATTAAAAATAAATTGTTAAAATTTAAATAAAAAATAGTGTTAAAAATTAAAATATATTATTAATTTCTTAAACAAATATAGTAAATATTTATTATATTAAAGTTAACAATAATTAGGTTAATATTATAATATTGGGCAAATAAAATAATAAATATATGTTGTAATCATTATTTTTTGAATTTTATTTTGAATTTTATATTTATAAGTAAAATAGAGATATGATGATAGTAATTTAATGTTAATATCAGGAAGGGGAGTCTCAATCCCAAGGGGGGGCATGAGAGTGCCAATCCCATTCCTCCATCCCAAATTTGAGTGGGGCCCATCATTCCCACTCTCATTCCAAGATAAAAAAGAACAAGTAAACATAGGATTGACACTCATTCTTCAATCCTAGTAAGTAAGCATGCCATAAAAGGGTTTCACGAATTTATTATTCACTAGCAACAAGTACGAATAAAATCCTGGGCAAGTCCCTAAGGCGAAGGTACCAAGAAACTTATAATGGGTCAACTCAAAATCTGCCATAGTTCTCAACCCATTTAATTTTATCACTAAATAGAATATTTGTACAAAAAAAATGAAATACACGAGGCCAATCAGAGACTGAAATACATCAGACAGTTACTGTTGGAAGCTAATGTTAGTTTTGAAGCCTTTTCACTTGTTCATATTAAACATACACAACTATTTACCAAAAAAATAGAATGTTTAAAAGAGGAGTTTTGCTACTTGCCATTAATTTGTGTATAGAAAAGTGATCGACAATCTTTGTATCTTTCATGTCCTGAAACATCCCAAAGCTCAACGAAAAAATCTCTTTCGCTGTCGCCTTTGATGCTGCTTGAAGAGCTACCAGCATTTCCGTAAGTAGTGTGCTGGATAATCAGGAAAAAAAAATGTTTTTTATGATCTCCAGAATGGTTACATGCGTCCTTTCAGAATCGGGAGAAAAAAAAAAGAAAGAAAAACTCAATTCTCACCTTTACAGCAACTGTACATCCAATTGTTTGTGGAGGGCGAGCGGTAGAAGAACCTTTGAGAATCAGATGCACAAGAGATGTTTTCCCAACGCCTAACAAACGATCATAGCAGAAGTTGACTTTCATATTTACGGTTGAAATGGAAATTTGCAGTTCAAGAAACTTGAATATTTCTTGAAATGCAAAAGATCATTAAATAATCTAAAGTGAATTACGATTGCATCATCATTATCCGAGTACTTTATCCCCAAACAGATATTCTACTTCCGTGTTCTACCACCTTATAACACACTACATGCCCTGAACTAAACCATGTGCAAACCTTGATCCACTAATCTATTCGTGACACTATGAGCATAACTGCATAAGTCAGTCTACCATAGTTAAACTTCTAACTCTGCGACTGTTCAGCCAACTAAATAAATAAGCAACATAAAACATTGTACCTAAAACTGAAAACATTTGTTTCCAAATTTATAGAAAGAAACAAAAACCAATAAACATGTGACATGCAATAGAAAAATACATTTATGCCTTAACAATTAAAATTAGCAGAAAAACACACACAAAGTGGGTTACAATTCCAGAAGAAATTACAATTCCATTTCTTCCTTATACAGATCAGTATCTGATCCGCAACAAATTATAGTTCTGTCATTATTCTTCCATCTAAAAATTTCAATTTCCTTATTCTGCATCCTTACAACATACTAAATGCCCCGAACAAAACAATGTGCAACATTGCTCCACCAATACATCAAACAGCCTCATGCATGTAACACAAGTTCTTGCGAACGGATTAAAGCCCTAATCCTTTCCTAACAAGAGCAATAATATAAAACAAAAGGCAAACAAGAACACACACGATTTGGAGTGGTTACCCTCTACATCCGACCTCAGCCATTATAGAATTCACCTTTGACAAGAAGAGATTACAAGAGAATCATACACTCACACCATTCAAACAGTCGTGTTTCCACTTTTCAGCTTAACTCTCTACTCCCCGAAAATCAGTACTCTCCCAATACAAGTAAAACTAAGGCAACCCGAAATACAAGTGTAAAATCCTCAATGTACCCTTAATAAAATTTTGGTTTGGGGCGGAGAATTAGAACACCTCTTCCAACCCCCACCCCAACCTTACCCCCATAGGTCGATTCGTGTGCTAACTCTGCGTATGGCAATAATTAGGTTCCACAAACTCAAGAGTTCTGACCCTTCTCATTGTTCTAACATTGGCAACATAAGTTTGTCGAATCTACTAAAGATAAACCTTTAAAGCAATTAGAACTGTACTCCGATTTGACACCAATTCATCTCCAAACTTTCAGGAAGAGTCTAAAACTAAGCAACACAAAGCACACAATGAAAGACAAATATTTTATATACTTAAACACATAACATACAATGAAAGAAAAATACCAAAACAGATCAAAATCTATAAAAATCTGCAGAAACAAACATAAACTGGGCAACACAATAAGAACAATAAATTAACGTACCTGAGTCCCCAACCACAAGTACTCGAACCTGCCCACAGGGCGGTCCTCCGTTTTGCTCTTTGCTCTCCCTCTCACGTTCCCTCCAAAACATGTTTTTTTTTTTTTTTCACAAAAACCCTCCCAATAAAAATCACCTCAACAAAATACTCCACAAGAAAAAAAAAAAAAAACAACTCTTTTTTTTTTAATTTTTGGTTTCTTTTTCCTTACACACAATCAAGTCCCATCAAACACACTCAAGATCCAACGGTTTCTCGAACTGGGTGTCTTCAGTTTCAATCTAAAATCCATGTTACATCGAAATCAGCCCGAAAATAGAGAACCCATTTCCAGAAATGTCACAACAAGGAGACGAAGAACACAAAAACCCAGATCCGAGAAATTAACAACTGGGTTTGGCTCCAAATTCGCAAGCGAATAAGAAGAAAGAAGAAACGAGATCTGAAATGAAAATATGTAGGATTGCAAACTATTAAGGAAATATGATTTGATTCGTTTTTGTTTATTTGTTTGATTTTTACTGCAATAAGCAAGCCGACGAGGTTAAACAAAATTTAAAACGGTTGGCGAAAGTTGGTTTGGTTCGGTGATGAGAGGGTTTTGATCGGTTGTCGTTCGAACGTGAGTGCGGAGCGGTGCCTGAGAGGGTCCAGAAGCACTCACGTGATGTTACCATTGGTGAGTGATTACACGCACCGTACCTCGCAAATCACACCCCTCCAGACCCCTTATAAAAATTATTTTCTTTTTTATTTAGTTTATTTTAATTTTAGATTAAATTACGAAATTACCCCGGTTTTTAAACAAAAAAAAAGTAAGAAAAGAAATATGATCTTTCCTTCTCCTTCAAACGACTGAAATCCCCCCAAAACCAACAAAAAAAAAAAAAAAAAACCTTGTCATTTGCCGCTAATATCGTTGGAATCAACCGGTTCTCCAACCCCCCACCACTTGTGCTTGTGCGTACTTTCGCCGTCTCTCCAGTCTTAAAAACAACCCACTAACTCTAGCAAAGTTAAACAACTCCTCACCGTGAAAGTAACCTCCTTACTCCGGTCATTCCTCCTGACGCTCCTCATTCCTCACCGTGAGATATCTGTGTTTATTTTATGTTTTTGTTTCGTGATCTGGGTTGTTGGTTTTGTGTTCTTGGTGTGGATTCTGTTATTGCATTAGTGAACACCACATGTTCGATAAAGGCCTGACTTGTTTTTGTGACATTTATTTCTGAATGTTTATCATAAAATCGTGTAAATGTGTGTCTTAATTCTGGAAATGTGTTTGATATGTGAAATAGGACTTGTTGCATTAGTGCCCACCATATGGATAAGTTGGGCTCGTTAAAGAACGCGTCAAATGTTTTGACAAAGAAGATGGTCAAAGAGATAATATGTTTTATGATTCCCCGACCGCATCGAGACATGGTGACTCTAATGACTTCGATCACACCAAATGGATCAAAATACCGGGGCCACACAACTTGATGTTATACCGAAAAGGCAATCAAAGAGGTCAAAGTACAAGCGAACTCCGTTTACAGATCCTCAAAGTACAAGAGAACCCCGCGACCACCTATGATTAGATAGTATTTTTGAACTATATTTACTATTTTGAACGTGTATGAGACTGATGATGAATTGTATAACTTTGTATAAATAAGGTTTTTTTCCCTTTCTTCTGTAGAAACATACAGAATTTTATAGGCATATTGTGGATTTATCTAAGTTACGTATGGTTTTGGACTTGTAGTCGTGAACAAGTATGGTTTACTTGGATTATGTAATTTTCTTACCGTTCGTACCGGTACTGGTAAGAACGGTCAGAAACGGCCAAGTGGCCTTACCGTTCTTACCGGTATCGGTAAGAATAGTTAGAAACGGCCGAGAGGCCAGGTATGGTGTCTGTAAGTTTCTTACCAGTACCGATAAGAACGGTCAGAAACGGCTGAGAGGCCAAGTATGGTATGTGTGTTTCTTACCGGTAAGAACGGTCAGAAACGGCCGAGAGGCCAAGTATGGTCATTGTATGTTTCTTACCGTTCTTACCGGTACTGGTAAGAACGATCAGAAACGGCTGAGAGACCAAGTATGGTCTGTATGTTTCTTATCGGTATGAATGGTCAGAAACGGCCGAGAGGCCAAGTATGGTCTCTGTAAGTTTCTTACTGTTCTTACCGGTACCAGTAAGAACGGTAAAAAACGGTCGAGAGGCTAAGTATGGTCTATGTATGTTTCTTGCTGGTAAGAGCAATCAAAAACGACCGAGATGCCAACTATGGTCTCTGTACAATTATTAACAAAATATTACCAGAGAATTAATTTAGAGAATACATTTGATCAAAAGCAAACCTATCTAATAATACATATACATGGAGATATACATATTCATATATATATATATATATATATATATATACATTGAAAGGATATGGAAGAATATATGAAGAAGAGGACTATGGACTTAGTCTTGACATAAGGTGAAGTTACACTTAGCCAATGATGCATCCATCATTAACGTTCGGATGATCTTTAGGTTTGTGGCTTGTTTTCTTACCGATTAGATCGCTACGAAACTATTTCTTTAGATTTCCCTTACTCTTACCGGTTAGAAACGGTCAATATGTAGGTTTCGATTCCATTTCTTTCGATTTCCTTTACATATATATATATATGTGTGTGTGTATATATATGTATACAAGAAAGATTAGTAATGACATATGTGGATTGTGTTTCATTCTCGCCCGTTGAATTGGTACTGGTAAGAACGGTCATATTAGGCATTCTGATTTTTGAAGGTTTCTTACCGTTCTTACTGATACCAGTAAGAACAGTCAGAAACGGCCGAGAGACCATGAAATAAGTCTGTTCCTTTCTTATTGTTCTTACTAATACCGGTAAGAACGGTCAGAAATGGCCTAGAGACCATGAAACCTGTAACAAAATATTGCCAAAGAAATAAGTTAGAGAATACATTTGATTAAAAGAAAACCTATCTAATACGAGTGAGGAAATATATCTTCACAAGGAGATATATACATATATATATATATATATTAATATATACATTGAAAGGATATGGAAGAATATGTGAAGAAGAGGATTATGGACTTAGTATTGACATAATGTGAAGATACACTTACGAGAATACACTTGGACAATGATGCATCCATCATTGACGTTCGGATGATATTTAGGTTTGTTGCTTGTTTTCTTATCGATTAGATCGCTACCAAACCGAACGGTTACAAACAGTCTACATATAGGTTCTGATTCCATTTTTTCGATTTCCTTTAGATTTCTATATGTAAGAAAGGTTAGTAATGATCGAGGACATATGTGGATTGTGTTTCACTCTTGCTCCTCAAATTGATACCGGGAAGAACGGTCGGAAAGACAGTCCAATTTTTAAGTAATTCTTACCATTCAGATTGGTACCGGTAAGAACGGCAGAAAAGGCAGCATGGTTATTGCGTGTTTCTTACCGTTCTTACCGGTATCGGTAAGAATGGTTAGAAAAGGCAGCATGTCCAAGTATGGATTCTGTGTTTTCTGACCGTTCGAATTGGTGTCGGTCTGAACAGTCAGAAATGAGCCAAGTGGTCTATAACTTTTGTTTAACAATCTTATTGTTTAGATTGGTATCGGTAAGAAGGGTCAGAAAGGTTTTGAAATTTATTTTTAATTTGTTTATTTAATGAAGTTTAACATATTGTATATTGAAGTAATTAAGTACAATTCAAAGTTGGAAAAGAATTAGTGAGAAAAAATTAAATAGTATCAATTTAGATCATACATTTGAGAACGTGAGATCATTACATGGAGATCTTTACTAATAATGCATTCATGATGTAAACTTTTCAAATTATGATTGATAAATATAATGATTGCCTCTTCGGATCGTACTAAATCTAGTTTGTATTGTTTAGAAGATAACGGTCAAGATTTACCATAATGCAAGACTCTCATAATTACACTAAACATGGTTTTTTTCCTCAAGGATGACTTTTTTAACTTAGTATAGAGATGTTGAACTAAGTTTTCAATCTTTATACATTGGTTCCGATAAGAGCGATTAAAAATGACCGATGACAAATGTTGATTGTGTTTCATTCTTACCGTTTAGATTGGCCCAGTAAGAACGATTGTTCTTACTGGAAAGATTATTCCGACCAGTTGGTAATTTTCTTGCCCGTCACACCAGTAAGAACATTCTGACCGATATCAATTTTTCTTACCAGTCACACCGATAAGAACGGTAAGAAATGAAAGTCATGGGTTTCTTTGATTTTGCAGATTTCACAACTCTGAAGAGGCCACGAAATAACATGATTCTTGTTGGTTTTTCAAATACAATACCTAAGTACAAATACCCAACATTTAAACAACGAAATAAGCAAAAAAAAAAAAAAAGAGAGAAGATTTGAGAAAAATAACGGTGGTGAATCTTGATTTCTCAAGCTTAGAATACTCTTGATTTTGCTCTCTTAAAAGCCAAAAACAACAACCGAACTGTGAATCCCAATGGATGCCGGTGATGATGGACGTCGGCAGGAGGCGTCTCCGGCAGTGGAGGCCGGCACCGGTGGTTGCCTTCGGTCGACCGAGAAGGCTTGGACGAGAGGGCTTCTTCTCCAAAGTTTTTTTTTCACTGATATTTTACTTACTAAGGATAAGGGCAATTGGGAGAATACAAAAGTTTCACTAAAGTAGAGGGTTATCTATTTAAAATTTTCACTTTGAGTCCTAGTGACTTGAAAGAATGTCTATTTTAAGTCTATTTTTCAAAAGCTCCCCCATAGCCCGTAGGTCGCGTGCTCTTTCTGTTTCATATATGATTTTTTTATTTAAAATAAAGACAAATTTTATACATTTTCTTAACTTTATCATTTATGTCAACATGCCCTATGAACTTTAAAATGTGCATATAGTGCCCCTGAACTTTGTCACTTGTGTCAACATGCCTCCTAAGGTTAACTCCGTTAATTTTTTTAATGAAAATGCTTATAAACACCCTCCTAAATTTTGTCACTTATGGTAATATGCCCCTTAAACTTTAAAATGTACATGTTTTGTCCCCCAAACTATGATATGTCTCCAATTTTTCTCCCTCCATCTTGATTCTATTAGTTTTTTTAACGAAAATATTGATATGACCATTAAATTGCTAATTATTTATGATATTTGACCATTAAAGTTTGTTAAGTTAATGGGTTTCTTAAAGTTTGTGTTGATTTTTTTTAAAGGTATAATAAAATAAATGACTTAAACGCATTTAGATTTAGAAATGTTATATATGTATAAAGCATAACATGTTTTATATCGAACACTTCTATCTAGATGAAATATTAAGATAAAAAACTAACAAAGTTCATTATATTATACAGATTTACTTTTCATTTTTTCTTTTATTGCCTCTAATCAACTAATGTTTTGAGAATTAGTGTTTAACTAACATTTTTAGAGGAGAATGTATTCAATAAACCTCAAATATCATAGATAATTAGCAATTTAATGATCATATCAACATTATCGTTCAAAAAAATGATAGAATCAATATGGAGGGAAAAAAGTTTGAGACATATTATAGTTTAGGAGACAAAACATGTACATTTTAAAGTTCATGGAGCATATTGACATAAGTGACAAAATTCAGAAGGCGTTTATAAGCATTTCCATTAAAAGACTTAATGGAGTTAACCTCACGAACATGTTAACACAAGTGACGATGTTCAAGGAGCACAACATGCACATTTTAAAATTTAGAGAACATATTAACACAAATAATAAAGTTCTAAGGGAATTTATAAAATTTGTTCTAATAAATAAATACATTACATGGCATATTTAGACGAGTGCAAATAAAATGTAACAATTTTGAAATATTTTAAGAACAACATAATTATATAGTAACTATAATCACCGCAACTATTATTATAATGTTCGTGCTACATTATTACGTTGTTAATTATTATAATGGTATTAATTTGTGAGGTAATCTACAGTGAAGCAACTGTGAAATGTGATTTCTATTCATAGTTATAGATTAAATTTTTTGTTATATTTCGACATAATTAATAAGATTATGTTGTGTGTCTAATCTTTTGGAAATATGTAATAATGATTTTATTACATGGTTGTGAAGCAACCTGTATCACAGTTTTAATTTTAGGAGATCAATGTTTTCTTTAGGCTCATTAGAAGCGTCGTTGAAAGAGGATTTAATAATTTTCACGTTTTTTTATGAGAAGAAATGGCTCCATATTGTCTTAAAAAATACTGCATAATAACCACATTATCAAGGTTATTGAAAATATAATTTTCTCGAGGTGCACAAATAAAGTATCATTAATCAATTGATCTCTAATTTAATGCATAACCACTACTTTAAAATATTCAAAGCAAAAAAAATACCTCTTTATAGTAGCGACAACAATAAATAGAGTTAATGCTACTGTTAGAAGTAGATAAATTAACAGATGTGTGTTGTTTATTCTTAGTTAGTTGTAAAAAGAGTTTTAAAGTTAAGATCAGTAGTATTTTCTACAAAGTAATATTCTTAGAGGTATTTCTTTAGAAAGTGGTATTTTTATAATTTTTGGAGACTTTACGATTAGATTTTTAATTTGTTAGGGAAACCATATCTAATTTACGATAATACAGCTATATAATATATATATATATATATATATAGAGGATAAAGTTTAGTTGCCTCCTATATTGCATATTCTACTATTTGTTAATAAAGTTTTTTGGATGCTAAAATAATCTTTTGTTATTTAAATGTGATGGAGTTTTTGAGGGCCTGTTCTTTTGGTATTTTTGAGTTAGATAACTTGAGTGTAGATTTTGAGTTGAGTTTGAGTTATAACTTGAGTTGAAGTTGTAACTTGAGTTTGTGTTTGATTGTGTACATTTAAATTATGATTCGAGATTAGAATTTATTTGAGTTTATGTTTGTTTGAACTAATTCTTGAGTTGTGAATAGCATCTTAAAATTTTTTTTATTTTTTTCATTTAATTAATTTTATGCAATTTGATTTGAATAAATAAACGAGTGTGTGGATCATAAACGAGTATTATGCATTATAAAAGTATTTTCTCTTCTCTCTCCACGTGTGAAACCCAAGCTTTTTCCTTCTATTTTTTCCTTTTTTTTTTCCTCGACACCTCCGCTTCATTTGCTTGCTTTTTTTTTTCCCCCTTCCCCTCTGCCTCTTCTTTTCTCTACCCCTTTCCTCTGCGTTGCTTTTATGCCCTCTCCACTTACTCATATCTTCTTCTCTCCAGTGCCTTCTTTGTCTTTTCTCAACCACGCAGACGTGAGTTCTTCCAACGCAGACTTCTTCTCTCTTCTTTCTCCTCCTCCCACAGCCTTCTGTCGCAATAAAAATCGTTGACGGTATTTGGCATTTTTTTCATTTATCTCTCAAGTATCTCGCCCCCTCTTCCTCTCTCGAATCTCCCTCTCTCTCTCCTCTTTCATTTTCGACACTCTCTCTCTCTCTCCTCTTTCACCCCCAATCGTGTCCAAGCCCCGTCGTGACCCACCCCTTCATATATACTCAATCTCGCCGTCACAGCCCCGTCGCGACTCCCGACCCATCCCCCTCATCGTGACCTGCCCAGCTCTGCCGCGATCTAAATCCACAGCACCTCCGAATAGAGTTGTTTAAGATTTTGTTTACAGAGTGTTGTGGACATTGTTTGGTATTGTTTAAGATTTTGTTTGGTTGGTGTTTGATATTGTATAAATCTTATCTGGGCTTGTTGAAATTGTTTATAGTGTGTTTTTTAATAGATGATTGGGCTTCTTTTTTTGTTTGATTTCTTTATATAGAGATGGATTTTTCGGTGGAGGATTCGGGAGAGTTAGAACGGCTGCCTGAAAAATTCATCGATTTCTCTTTCCTCACTTTTCTCGGCAACCAAACAAACCAGAGAGAAAGTTAAAAAAGAATTAAACAGGAATCTTACTGTAGAAATACAGAAAAGTTACTCAAGTTGCAGTGGGAAGGTGAACTCGAATAAGGCAGGGTAACTCAAATTAATTTTCGAGTTTGAGTTTGAGTGTCGTTCGAATTCTCACACGTCGAACGCAAACTTGAGTAAAGTTTACTCTCGAGTGAGCCTTTCTCGAGTAAAGTAGAGCAACCGAACAAGGCCTGAATTATTATGTTCTATTTGTAGGAGGATTCAATTTGGTGAGTACGGAGACTCTCTTCCTTTATCTCTCCTCTTCCTCCTCTCTTCATTCAAACATCTCTCCACTCTCTTCTATCTTCATTCCAACCAAACAATAGATAAACATGCCCTTTTTATCTTCTCTACCCCCAATTCCAATATACTCGAGTTTAATAAAGGATCTTTTAGTCTCGTTCATTTTATCGATTCGAATTTAAAATACGAGTTTTGTTACAGTAAAAAGCTCTCACAAACAGTCACATCTAACTTTTTTATCACAGTAAAAAGTTTTCACATAAAGTCACATCTCAACTCGAATCAACGAACTAAACGGACCATTTATCTATTTTTTTAAAAGTCAATAGATGCAAAAGAAAATGTGATAGCATATGAAAAAAAAAACTCTACCAATAAGACGCAATTTTAAATTATTAAATTACATGAATTACATACGTTTGTGGGATAATTTAATAGGACATGATAAAATCTAAAGGTTTAATTATGTTTGATGCGAGTCTTTTGTTTACCCTACAAAAGAATTGTCCAAAAAAGAAAATGGTCATTATTTATTGAAAAAAGTGATTTTTTCTCATCTTTGTCATTCATTAAGTGGGACGCCTTTTAGTCACAAACAATATGTGTAGGTCCCAAAAAAAAAAAAAAAAAAAGACCAAATTGACTAGTGGTTAAGTGTGTAAGTGTGTGCATTCGTCCACTTAATTTGAATTTATGGTTTTTTTATTATGTAAAATGAGAGTCATAAATCTCATACCGTATAAAAATAAAGTCCAAAAAAAATAACATTGTCAATCCCTAAATATTTTAACAGGTGATAAATTAATCCCTAAATTTTAAATTATAATTAGTTGTCATGAAATTCTTGATTTAGGGAGTAATTTTTTTAAATTGATAACGTCTCTCTAAAATTACAAGGAAAAGAATATGATTGAAATTTTTTTTATATATTTATTAAAATTAAACTAAAATCTAAAATGATATTTCTTCTCCAAAGAAACTCTAACCGTCATCCCTCTCTTTACTCTCCTGATTAATTCACTTATACCATTTTATGTGTAAATTAAAAGCTTAAATATCTGCACATACGACGTATATTTGAATACCAACTATCTAAAAGCAATCTTCTTCTAATTCTTTTTACGGAAGATATTCTTCTAATTCGCCTCATTTTATGTGAGCAATCGTGTAAATTTAGTTGGGTACCACTTTTAAAATATGTTATTCAATCGTATGATTTTTATGTGTAAATTATACTTAAATGATTGTATATTTGAATACTAACACTTTCATAGCTCATTTGGGTTACACAAATCAAAAGATTTAAGGGAGAAAGAGAGAAATAGGTTAAGACTTGAGATGAATTAAAATTAATAGGTCAATAGTTTACATAAGATAATAAATAGGTCAAATTACTATTTTCGTCCATAACTTGTCTGGTTATGAACCATAACTTGACAAGTTATTGTCCATAATTGTCCATAACTTGTCTGACTTTGAACCATAACTTGATAAGTTTGTCCATAACTTATCTAGTTATGAACCATAACTTAACAAATTATGACCTATTAATTTCTATAGCTAAAAATTAACTTATATACTTTCTTAAATTTTTCATATCGACATACTTCCTACTATTTCTCAAGATTTAATATTGTTGGCATAAATCTGAAGCTCGGGTATTCTCGCGGCATTCTCAAAATTCCTCTTCCCTAATTCACCCATTAGAAATCCAATTCTTGCGAACTTGACAAAATAGGCCCAATCAACCATTATCCACTTGGGTCCAATCATGTACTTGCAAGCCTGGACTTCTTTATGGTGGCATATGCAAAAATAACCTTTCCAAAGCGGATTCAAATTCAAATGAATTTTTAATCCTTTGGTTCACGAATTCAGAATCATTATCAATTTATATATATTTTTTATGAGATAAAATATTATAGCGAGTTACAAATCATGATTCAAACCATGAGACGAATCCTCATACTAAACCATGATGATTCTAATCATGATTCTGGAACCATAACCATGATTCATGATTTTGAGTTCAAATCATGATTCTGAAACCATGATTTAGAATCATGGGTTTGAATCACCTTCAATCAAGAGAGGGAGTGATTTTAGAATCATGATTTGAGATAGTTTAAAACATCACATCAAATCCCGAATCATGGTTCATAATCATCCAAACCAAACACTGATTCTGAATCATGATTCAAAATTACTGTAAACAAACACTGATTCTGAACCAGGATCATGCTACCAAACACACCCTAATTCATTTTAGCCTCACATAATTACTTTGCAACTTAATTACAATAACACCATTTTCACTCTATTTTTAGATACAACAAGGATCAAATATTAAGTAGATTTTTTGTGAGGGGAAAACCAAAAAGGACCTGGGCTAATGAAGTGTATATTCTAGGAAGAAGAGGAAGAGTTTGAAGAAGCTTGGAAAGACCAAACATTTGGGACCAAGAGAGGCATTTGGTCGTAATAAACCACACCAGGACTCTCATGATTGTGCACTCCCTCATATGTGGTTATCACATAGCTTGAGTCATCCCTGTCTCTCTCTACCCTCTTCTTCACGTTGCAACCTCCACTTGAACATTTATAGTAATTCCTGTTTTCATTTATGGTAATTAATTACTTGATTGATAAAAATAAAAATAAAGGCAAATAGTGGAATTATAATATTTTAAAAAAATGTTACGGGGCACTGGTGGAGTTTAACACCATCTACTAATAAAAAGTGGGTCCTGCAGTGTGAGACCAGCAGGTGGGCCTAACTTTTTATTAGTGATGGTGCTTACCACCGGTGATGCACATAAGTATTTTTCTAATATTTGAAGAACGAGCAATTAAACTTGACCTTAATGTATTGAAAGCTGAGTTGTTGACTCTATATAATAGTGACATGTTTAGCCCACATATTGATTAATTTATTTTTTTCTTTAAAAAAAAAAAACAAGTGAAGGTTAATCACTTATTTCAAATCTCATATAATGTGTATTTAACAAGATTAATAGACTTATGTTTAACATGTGTATTGATTAATTTATCCTTTCTTCATTCAGGAAAAGTGAAGATTAATCACTTTTTAAAAATTTCATATAATTTGCATTTAATAAAAAATATAAACTTTTGTGTTACATATATAACTGGGTTGTAAATTATATTTATAGTTAATCGTATCATTTTAAATCAGACTACTTACATAGATCATCTCATATATGACACATCTATTACTCGTGTCAATCTGATAAAGATCTAAATCTATTCATCACAAATCTGAATTCACTAACTTTATACATATATTTCAATTAGTATTGTCGTATATCATCATCCAATTGACTTCATTCCCTATATCATACTTGGTAGATCCATATATATTAAGGGCAAAAAAAGAGTACATCCAAATTCTAATTTACTCTCATAACATGATATAGTGCATATACTATGATCATTTGTTGCTTCCCTCCACTACTCTCCGAAATTATTCAATAATAATTACTTGACAAAGTAGCAACTAATTACAGCTTCCCTGTAACAATAGGCACCAGGCAGCCATATTATATATATATATATATAGTGCATATACTATGATCATTTGTTGCTTCCCTCCACTACTCTCCGAAATTATTCAATAATAATTACTTGACAAAGTAGCAACTAATTACAGCTTCCCTGTAACAATAGGCACCAGGCAGCCATATAATAATGAGCTTAATTAGTTTGGATGATCAAAAGTTGACAATAGAGAGGAAAATGAAAGTCATTACTTTACATGGGAAATTACATTTCCTTCATGGCAAATGCATGATGAGAAGATGTTCTCCTTTTCACATGTGCACATATATAGCTGACCTCTAAAGAGTTGCCTTAGCTGTAGCCTATAGCTACATGGGCATTGGCCTAATTAGGCTACCAATTATTCGAAAAGAAATTTTTGAATTTAAATTCTCTGTGAGATGAACAACACTGTATTAGAATTAAAATTATGTATTTATGTATAGGAACCAAACGAGGCTGAATTCTTTTTCCTTATACTATTTAAAATCAACAGCAAAAATTATGCTAAATGAATCTTACGTAAATTCTCCCCTTTTAATAAGAGAAGAGGGGAAAAAAAAAAACGCCAAAAGATTAACTAACAAATATATTAACTAATCAAATCGTCTATACCTTTAGGAACAACTGGGGGTGTTATATTTTTGGTACTCATTCAAATTGTCCACTAAATTTTTAATTTTAACAACTTCTTAAACTTACCAAACTGTTGCAATTAGTTGGTCCAAATTATCAACTATGTGACAAGTGAGGGCAGTCTAATTGATTGTAAACTCCTCTATCCTAATTATAAATTGAGCATTCAAATCACCCTGAGTCTCATTTGAAAGTAGTGGCATTTCTCCTCCCCTTATATTAAAAATTAATATATATATATATATATTTATGTCTCAGCAAATTAATATATATAAATTTAAAAATTTATTTTTTCACAAAATTTTAACTAATGAATTAAAATTACAGACTTAAACGTGTAAATTAAATACACTTTAAGAAAATTTGCTGCACTTTTTAATTCAAACCGCTTGAATTAGTTTAACGAGCCATATAAAAATTTAAACCACCTCATTTTAAACTTATTTATTATTAAAGGGGTTGTGTATCACGTTGGGAATTAATTGAGGTTATGTCATGTCATATCGCCAGTGACACGACGGCTCTTACCTAGCGTTAGCCGCCTCCATTTGCTGACATGATGAGCGTACGTTATCGTGTAACTTTAATTTGGTGTTTTATCTTCTGCAAAAGGGTTATTGTCTTATTATTATTATTATTATTATTATTATTATTTTGATAAGCATTGTCTTATTATTTTTATTACGCTAAAAAAATGCTAAAACTGCATTTGACATTCGTATTACTAACTATTGTTTATAAAACGATTTCGATAGGTTAAACTAATTGAATCTCTCTATAATGTCATCTTGATCAATATCATTATCATTTCATGTATATTAATTAATGCTCCATTAACTAAAGCCCCACTGTGTCTATCTCTTGAGAATATAGAAACCCAATTAAACAAATACTGTATAAATCTCAATCATATATGTAATAATTTACTGACTTTTCTGGCCCTGATTTTGCCCCCATTTTTTTATGCGGATTACTAAGGTCCCGTTCTTTTCACTGATTCGAGTTTAGAATTCGAGTTTTGTTACAGTAAAAAGCTCTCAGAAGCAGTTACATCTAATTTTTTTACTACAGTAAAAAGTTCTCACACAATATCACATCTCAATTCAAATTAAAAACTCGAATTAGCGAACCGAAAGATACCTAAGATTTATTGATCATATGGGTCCTGTTGATGTTGAGTGTACCCAGTTGATTCCCAATGCTCAATAATTTTATCACACAAATTAATTATAAAAAAATGAAAAAAAAAATGTGCATATATACTTGTGCAAGTTGATGATTAGTGCCAAGCCTAGCTAGCCTGGCTTTAAGTGGTCATAATAAAGAAAGAGATCATCAGATAGTGAAGGAGGGATGGTGGATCAAGATGATCCACTAGTTTTCTGACCCACCCCATGCAATTTTTAATCACGAAATTTAGCTTCTGATTAATCATAGGCTTGTTTTTTATCTCCTTTTTTTTTTCTTCACCCCAAAAGAAAGTGTAATAAATAATTGAGAATACATACTTATATATTCTCAAGATCATCAACCCACAGTAGTTTAATTGTTTTACTCTTTCCGTACCGCTTAAATTTAGAAAAAAAAGTATATGTATGTATATGTGTGTGTGTGTATCATAATCATAATATATAAAAATCGAGAAAATTGAGAAAATAATGGCCGTAAAAATTATTGTAATTACCTGGGATTTGGGCTATTCTTGACCGACTTCTTTCCGTACTTTCTCCATCTGAATCCGTCATCCAGTACATCTTGCTCCGTTTTTGTTCTGAAGGCAACTTTATTATTATTATTATGACCCACCATTTCCATCTTGTTTTTTCTCATGTCCCCATTCTTGCATTTTCTGCAAAAAGCAAACAAAAAATGCCTAAATATCTAGCTTTTATTCTCTTCACATGCCAAATAGTGCTTCATTTATAACACGCACATATACATACTTATATATATAGGTGTGTGTATACATATATATATATATATATGTATATGTATGTATTTTTCCAAATAAATAATATATATACAATTTCAACACACCCCAAAGTGGGTTTTACTATCTCTTGCATGTTAGTAGTGTCTGTTGACGTTGCACCGCTGGATCCACTAGAGCCTGCAGCAGCGCCAACAAAGTGTTTCTGATCATGAGAAGACAACATCCTTTGTGACTGCGAGGAATCTTGGTCAACGCCGGCGGCGCCGTCGTCGAAAACAAGATAATCCGACAACTCGAAGTCCATCGGAGGATCGATGTTCGCCGGAAAGTGACTCCAAGTAGGGTTAGGGTTTCCGTGGAAGTTCATCAGTGCTGAAATTGAGATGGATATGGTAGACAGCAGTAGTAGCTGTGTCAAAAAAAGACGGGTGTGTGCTCTGGATTAGGTTTACTTCCATTAAACACATGAATATATATGTATTTATATTTATATATTCACATGGAATATAATATTATATTTTCCATATTTATGATTATTATCCTTCTTTCTTTTTTCTTTTTTTTTTAAATGGGGGTCCTTCATGTGCACTTTCCTGGAGGGATACCATGAAGTTTCTCTAGTGGTGCCACGTGGCAGTCTAGGACAACGAGCCATGTGACGTCACAGTGATGACGTAGGGTTTTGCTTTTGTGGTGTGGGATGCGAAGGGAATTGATGGATGCTGATATAACATGTAATATTGCTTGAATGCGTGAATATGTAATTCAAACGTGGCAATAAATGAGTGGATCTTATGATGACGTAGCGGGACTTAAGTAGATGTGAGCCATTTCTTAATTGCTTCGTGCTAATTACTAACTCATTGGGTCCGTGTAGTTCGTTGATTCAAATTTTTAATTTGAATTGAGATATGACTTTATGTAAAAAAAATTTATTGTAATAAAAAAATTAAATGTGACTGTTTTTAAGAGCTCTTTATTATATGAAAACTCGAATCGGTGAAATGAACGAGACTATTGTTTGGTTCGCTAATTTAAATCTTGTTGCTTTAAATTTTTTTGTTTGAACAAAAAATTTTGAACTGTACGGCTTAAGTTATAGTTTGAATTGACGTTTAGATGTGCACTTAAAATTTTAATCTAAACATGAAATAAAATTTAAATTTGTGTTTGATAGATGTGAAAATCAGATAGAGTGAACAACTTTTTACTATCTAAAAATAGTTTGAGCTATTAAACTTAAAAGGGGAGCTAAATTCTAAGTTGTGCAGTTTAACTCAGTTCAAATGAGAAATATAATTCGAATTGGATGCTTACTAAACACGAATTTAAACTCTGTTCACTGTTCAAACTGAGTTGAATTAAACTAAATCAGTGAAACAAACGAGGGCTAATTAAGTTATGGTAGGGTTCAATGCAAGTTTAACCCCTAGGCAAGTTAAGCAATGGCTTAAGGCCCCAATTTTTAAGAAGTCATAAAAAAATTTCCTAAAAATTAGGCCTATATTTAGCTATTGGAGTAACATGATATTGTCACATTTTGTTAGAATGACAATGCTACCCTTTAAATTTGTTTTCTGGGGGGGAAAGAAAAAGGAATGTTATTTTACTAAAAGTAAAATAAGCCAAAGATAACATACTATATGGCCACGGTCATTTAATCCCGTTTCTTTCTTTTTCCCGTTTCTTTCTTTTTCCGAACACAACTCATGAGAACTATTCTCTTTTTTTTTTTTTTCGTGAAATGCATACATATGATTTTGTGTCTTTTGTAATTAAAAAAAGGTAATAACTTTATTCTCCTTTCGGTTTCTAAGAAAATAAATTATCACTAAAGAAACGGAGAGAACCGTTAAAGATAAACAATCGTACAAACATATAAAGGAAACCCCCTTCCTTCAAATTAAAAAGAAAAAGCAAAAAAAAAAAAGTACAGGAAAACCCATAATTTAATTAGCTCCAATCATGTGTTAATTGATCCGGTGAAAGTAATTTTCAATATTCCCGTTTATCCAAAAATGGCTTTAAAAAAATATTATTTCTCATGTTGTTCTTTCTCGTTTAAGCATTTATCCTGCTCATTTCTCCTGTCGTAACAACCAAGCAAAGTAATGTGAAAACTTAAAAGGAAACAAAGGAGGGAGATTTCAAACCCCTAGAGTGTGATTGATCTGTATGATCAGCATGTAATAATTAAAGACAGTTTTATGATGAGATGTTTAATATTTGTTTTTTTGGCTCGTATGTTTAACTTTGTTTGATTCTCTATGAAGTTTGTGTTAAAGTTCTATCTTTCCTTACATATTTATTTGTTCAATTAGTCAGTAGTATATTACTAGTTAAAAGCGCGTAATTTACGCATGTAACTCATTTATAACAACAGTTATATAAATCGTCGAGAAAGAAAAAGAGGAAGAAAAAAGAATAAAAGAAATAAAGACAAAAGTAGGAAAAAGATCTAAAGCAAAAGATATGAAAAATAAAAGACAAAAAAACTTAAAAATAAAGTGTGCAAAAATGTGTCGCAACTGAAACTAAAATTTATAAGGATTATAGACAAAAAAATGTTTATGTAAGGGTACATTTAAGAATAAATTAATTTAGTAGAATAATTAAAAAAATAATATTTTAAATAACAGTAAAAAAGTACTTAAATCAGATATATTTAAAAATATATAAAAATGAAAGGTTAAAAGATACAATAAAAATAAAAATGAAAGGTTAAAAGATACAATAAAAAAAAGAGAGAGAGAGAGAAAAAAACTAAAAAAGTAAATAAAAAAAACGGGGAGAGGTGGGCAACGAAACGCCCCTACTAGAACTCTTAGGAGATAAATAGATAGATTGATGATTAAACGCACACACACAAAATTCCAAAAACAAAATGAAAACAAGATTTATGAAAAAGGAGTTAATTTCATGCTATAATCTTGCTAGGCTATGTAGTTTCGAACTTACAATAATACAAATATGTCAAGAATCATTACTAAACTTATCAACTCTAACTTTGTAAATAATCTGAGAAGAAGAAGAAGAATTGAAAATGGTTCTTATTTCTTAAATACCTTTTCCATAGAGCTAGCTATGGAGAAGAAGAAGAAGAAACTCCTATCTTTCAAAATGGTTCTTGCTTCTTAAAATACCTTTTCCATAGAGCTATGGATATATCTCTTTTCAAGCTTTTTACTTTATTTATTTATTTTTTTTGTTTTAGTGTCTGTGTGGCTTATTAGTTGTTTTTTTTTTATATATAAAAAGAAATTTAAATTTATGATATTGATCAAGTGGTATGCACCCATATAATCTCTATGTATATGCATTTTGTATACGAGTAACTATTTTTTAAACGGTATTTTCAATATGACTACAAAACCTATAAAAATGAGTATGCACCAATCATCGAGAATATCTATATATTTACTAATTATTTTTATATTTTGAGTCCAGATAGCCTAAGGATCATTCATTATAGATGTTGAGGGGTGTCATTTCATAACTAGAAGAATAGGCCTACCACCAGGTAGAACATGTCGAGCACTTAATTCGAGCACTAAGTAAATCTGACCATTGGGTTTGACCACAGGTCAAATACTTGGTCAGAGCACTAGGCCGATCTGACCACCAAGTCCTACCACCGGCCGAGCACCTAGTCCAAACAGGCTGAACACCTGGCATGACCACATGCTGACCACTTGATCCAAACAAGCTGAACACCTAGTCCTACTACCGGGTCCGACCACAGGCCGAGCACCCTGTCCAAACAGGCTTTACAGGAAAATGAAAAATATATTACAAATTAAGGAAATAGACGCACCAATTATGATTTCGCGGCCTCAAACAACAAGAAAACATGCACGATTTGGATAAATTAATGGTTATTCTAATAAATAGGGACGGAGCCAAGAAATATTTTCGGGGGTGTAGACTGTAGGGTAACTAAAATTTTGAACTAAAATTACAAAATAACTATATATTATATTAACTTTGTCTTTCTCTTTTTTCCTTCATTTTATCTATATTATTGTCTATTTTATTCTTCTTCTAAATGAACTGAGTATGTGATAAAATTTAATTCACTTTTTAGACTTGAGAGTCCCATAGTACTATAATTGATTTTTGATTAATTTCAAATTTAAGATATATATATATATATATATGAGTGTATTAAAAAGTAAAAACTTGGAGTATAAGTGAAAGATTTTAAAAAATTCCACCTCAATATTACAATTTATAAAACTTCAGGGGGCAAATAATGAGAAAAGTTGTGAAAAAAAGTTTTTAGGGGGCAAAATTAGGAGGAGCCATTAAGCCAGTTGTCCCTTAGGCTAATGTAACTCCCACCCTGCCAATAAACTTGAATTGAATGCTCAAGGGACAAAAAAACAAACAAACATGTGTAGACATAATAAAACTTTGTGTGTGTTTGTGATTGAACAAAAATAAGTGTTATATATGTGGTACAGAACTAATTTTATTCTCACTTTTTATTATTAATCTAATTAACGACATGTAGTTATCAATATATTAGTAAGTGTTTAAAAGCTAACTAAAAGATTAGTAAATTAAAACTAAAAGATTGTCAGTAAAAGGATAACTAATCATCACCATGCGAGTTGGTATTATAAAGTTGGGTCAGCTAACAATTTAGTTCTATCTATCCAATAAGTGAAAAGAGAAAGATGGGGCCTGTTTGTCCATGGAACTAAATAAACAGTTTTTGTTTTTAAAAACAATATTTGTACCCTAAAAACAAAACAATGTGTTTTGATAATGTTTTCTAGGAACAAGTTTTTAAAACAAAGTTGCAAAAAATAGAAAATTCAGAAAACAACTTTTTGTTATTTTCAGTGTTCTCTAGATACAATTTCTAATAAGAAGCATTTTATACTAAGTATATATGGTCATACATTATACACATACAAATGTATATTCTCTCTCATCACATTCTCTCCTTATTCTCTCTCTTCTAATTCTTTTATCACTTTCTCTCTACTAATTTTCTTTATTCACTTTCTTTCTCCTCAAAATTATTGGAATATAAGGAGTTTAGATTGGTATGTGTGATGTGTGTGGAGAGGCTATTAGAGTAGAGAATTTATTACTCTCAAGCTTATTCCACCAGCAAGTTTTGACGACTTAACAATGACGTCAACGCTTCCGACATGTAACTCACAAATCATTTTCTTTTGAACATGTCTTAGACAATATGAGTGCTTAATTTTCAACAATAATTTCTCAACATTTTCTCACTCTAATATTAAGGTTATTTTCTTAGAATATATACCTATATATAAAATATAAGTTTCAAAAAGTATTGTTCCCGCTACACTACTTTTAATTAAAACGCTCATTTGGTTGAACCGAGCGTTTTGGTTCAATTTTTTCTTTCCATCCTCTTTTTCTATTTTACTTTTCTTTCCCAAAATTTTTACATTTTGCTTCTTAACTTTCTTTTTAACTTTTTTTCTCTTTCATTTACCAGATTAAAATATCTTTTCCATTTTACTTTTCTCTCTCAAAATTGTTATATTTTGCATTCTTATCATTCTTTTTAATTTTTTTGTCTTCCATTTATCCCGATTAATTTTTTTTTTCAAATGTGATCTTACTTAGATATTTTTTCTGATAGTGCTCTAAAATATCGTCCCATTTAACTTTTTTTTTCACGGCCTTCTTGACCACTATTCTTTCATGAATATCGTTCTTCTAATTTTCTCATTTTGCATTATTTTTCTCTAATGTGTCCCTACTTAACTTTTTTTTAGTCATTTTAAATATTACTACATCAAAATTAATTCTCAAAATACTTTTTTTTGTTGCTCGTTAAACTTTTTTTTTTTTTTTTTTCCCGAATGCATCCCCACTTTAACGGATTTTTCTCTGACAAAAGGAAATGTAAAACACTAATGCTTCTACAATGCTTTCGACCATAACGATTCGTTTTAGTCAAAAGTAGTTTTTTTTGTTTTTTTTTGTTTTTTTTTTTAAATCTCTCCTTCATCTTGTATTTATTTTTTGGCCCCTCCTTGTTTTTTCCATTTTCCCTTTGAGTCATTTTTTTTGTTTTTCATTTTTTTAAATCCTCTATTCATATTTTCATTTATTTTTTGATTGTTTCCCCCTTACATTATATAGTTTTAAATATGCTTCATTAAACTTTTTTTTTAAATCTATCTCATTCTATATCGATGTTGTCCCTACCAAATATTATTTCATTTACTCCTCTAAAATATTACGACATCAGAAGTGACCTTGTAAAATTAATTTTTTTTTTTAAATTTTCTCCACAAAAATATTTTCTCTTAAATGTGTCCCCTTATCCCAATTTAAAGATCTCCTTTCTCTTATCTTATCAAATATTATTTTCTCAAATATATTTTCTAAATATTTTATTATCTAATTTTATCTTACTAATTTTTTCTTTAAATCTACTCTACCTAAATACGTTATAGTTAGATTAAATGATCATGCTTCGCACGACCCAACTAATGTGTGTATATATATGTATATGTATATATTGCTTACTTAAATTTCAAAAGCTACATATTAACCCCTTAACTTTTAAAAATTTACATTTTATCCCTTAACTTTTTATAAAATTATATTTTAACCCCTCAATTTTTTATTCTCAAAAAACAATTGCCAAGCACTATTTGTTCTCTGAGAATAAGTGAGAATAGTTTTTCTTCTTATTTCTGAAACACACAATTTTGAGGACAGGAAACAGAGAACATGACCAAACAGGTCCATAGATTTTATATTCATTATTATGAATTAAGCTTTTGTATCTTATATATTTAAGAACCCGTTTAGTTCGCTGATTCGAGTTTTTAATTTGAGTTGAGATGTGACTTTAGATGGGAGCTTTTTACTGTAGTAAAAAAACTAGATGTGACTGTTCATGAGAGCCTTTACTGTAACAAAACTCGAATTTTAAACTCGAATCGGCGAAATAAACGGGACCTAAACATATTGACCTCTACAATTCTAGTCTAGAATAAAAAAATAAAAACGCTTTAGGGCCCGTTCAGTTCACTGATTCGAGTTTTTAATTCGAGTTGAGATGTGACTTTATGTGAGAGCTTTTTACTGTAGCAAAAAAGTTAGATGTGACTAATTCTGAGAGCTTTTTACTATTGTAAAACTCGAATTCTAAATTCGAATCGGTAAAATGAACGAGGCCTTAACGTATGTACAGCATGTTTTGAGTCAAAAAGAAAAGCAATGGTCAATAAGAGGGGTCCACATTGGACTAGTAGTATTGCAAATTCAAGAGCAACAATTACAAGGAAATGCTACAAATGAGTGAGCAAATCCCATTAGATATATTGCTGTCTTCTTGCTTTTTGATTGTGAAATGAATTGATGGGTGAAGCTGCAAGGAAGTGTCTCCAATGAATTAAGATAAGTCTTAGACTTTATCTGTAGTTTTGATCTTTTTAAGTCTACATTCAACGCTTTGGTGTGTTTTTTTTTTTCCTGCTTTTTTTTGTTTTCTTCGACTTCTAAGCTAAAAAAATGACCAAAAAAAAAAAAGAGAATTTGGAAAATTGTTAGGAAGTTTCAGTTGACAGCAACACACGCACATGCTGGCCCCCATTAAGTCAATGCAACTTTTAGGCATGCATTTCATTGGTAACAAAATATATTCTTTCCATTTTCCATGACTCTCTCTATATGGGAGACAGCCAAAATGACATTTTCTTCACGCCCAAAGAATCGTTATTGAAGATGCAATTTGATTTCCAATTTTTCTCCACAATTTTTAAGTAATGTAATTAAAAAAAAAAAACTTAATAGTTTATTAAATTTGATGAATATGGTTAGTAAGTTCAGGGCTGTCCTATAAGATATTATTTTCATACCCTACTTTTACATAAATATAGGCCATGTTTATTTCACTGATTCAAGTTTTGTTATAGTAAAAAGTTTTAAAAAACATTCACATTTAAATTTTTTACTAAAGTAAAAAATTCTCACATAAAGTCACATCTCAACTCAAATTAAAAACCCGAATTAACGAACTAAAGGGACCCATTATTTATTCGAAACTTCTATTTCTTTCTTTATCCATATACATACATACATATATATATATATATATATATTTCATTTTAATGTATTTCCGTGAAAGTAAAGTAATAAAAATCACACTACGTGATAAATTTATGGGAGTAGAGTTGAAATATAGCAATTTTTTTAAAATATTTTAGAAATAACAAAAAAAAATTACATAGTAATTGTTATGATGATATCATTTTTATAGTATGACATGACGTGTTAATTATTTTAATAATATATTAATTTTTGTTATTTGTAAATATCCTGATTTTTATATTGTATTCCAATATGGCCAGTAAAATTTTGTTATATGTCCAACCTTCCTATATATAATAGATATATAGCTGTTTTTGCCTCTTGTTCATGAATACTTTGGTAGAAATTGAGGAAACAAAAGAGTCATATCAATTATCGATAGCTGGCATGGAAAAAAAAAGATTTTTCTTTTCCTTTTTTTTGTCTGAAGATGTTTGAGAAAGAAAAATTGACAATTAATACACCCTTTTATCTCGAACATATATATAGGATGTCAGCTAATTAACTTAAGTCATACGTTTTCTAGAACAACTTGATACCTTTGTCGTGGAAACAAACTCTTACAAGAGATTATCAAAGTCGCACTGCGAGAAGTCAAGAGTCGTACATTAATATGCTAAGGATTCTAATAAGTGATCTGTGCTATTTTTTTTTTTTTTTTTCCTTACTAAGTAGTACATATTGAAAAAAAAAGTTTACTATATTTGTTTTTGGTTGTAAAAAAAAAAAAAAAAAATAGCTGTGTGCTCACACTACTTTTAGTTCATGAATTAGAATCATGAGATTAGAATTATTTTTAATTTATGTGTATTTTTTGTGAGAGAAAACACTGTAGCGAACCATGAACCATGATTCAAATCATAGTTTGAATCCTCCAATCAAACGTAATTGCAGTCACTTGACAATCTATTGAAATCACAAGTGGAACGAAAAGAAATTTAACTCATTTTCATCAACTAACATTTAAGAGTGCGTTTGGTTCAAGGATTCATGTCATGATTCGTGACTCATTACAGCGTTTTCTCTCATAAAAACACATATAAATTGAAAATGATTCTCATAAGTCGTACTTTGTTGTCATGTAATCACTACCATTAATGGTTAAGAATTTTACCAATTGAAAATTAAAACTTCACTCATATCACATCGTTTGTTGAAAACAAAAAAAACAAAAAAAACAAAAGGGTTGATGAGTCGTTTTCCTTAGTATTATTCCTGAACGACCAACGAGGGAATAGATCAATGGAGGAGATTATAAATCCACACAAATTTCAAAATTTTGTGGGGTCGATCAATATTGGATTTATCAAAAACCACCAAGTCTGCACTTTTTCGTTTATAGACTTTTGGCCTTAAATTACGCATAAAATTTCATAATTTTGACCTTTGAAAAATCACTGAATAATTTTCGGATGGGAAAATAAAATAATAAATATAGCATAAGGCCAGTCGAAGAAACAGCACGTTTTAGTAATTGCTTAATAATTTTATTAATTTGGTTGTTATTTCTCATACCTAATTATTCTCATAACTCATATATTAAATCATGGAGAACGATAGAGGGAAAAGACATGTTCACATCACTGTTACTTTTTTTTTGTTTGTTATTATTTGTATTTATTATTTGACACATAAACTCTACTAACATAATATAATATTATTTAAATAAAAAATAAATTATTATATAAATAATATTAAAAGACATATTAATAAACAATTTTTATTTTTTTAATATAAATAATAATAAAGTTATAAATAGATAAGTAGATAATTCTCACTATATTTTTTTTTTCCATTTCACGATCAGCCTATTTAAAGTTTTATTCATTATTCATATTAAAAACAACAGTCATTTATTAGTGTACATGACAATTGCTTATTGAGCTTAAATCTGTTGTCTTAATTTTACTGTCTCAATATTGACACCTCATCTAATTTTGACACATGAGTCAGTGTTAAATCTTGTTGATTCTACTGATTTAAATTTAAAATTTAAATTTTGTTATAATAAAAAGCGTTAAAAAATAATTATATTTAATTTTTTTATTATAATAAAAAATTTTCACATAAAATTACATCACAACTCAAATTAAAAATTTAAATTAACGAATTAAAATTACCCTTAACAAGTAACTGGGACCTAAAGGAATGTTCTCTTTGACTATGCTGTGGAAACGCAGAGGAAGAACAGAGCTCAGAAACCCCATTGGTTTTATGGTTTCTGAGCTCACTGTATGTAATCCAAGAAAAGTCAAGGCCACTCTTCAATGAACAAGCCAGGACTCTCTCTCTCCATTTTCAATCAAAGAAAGCTATAAATCTCTCTCTCCTTTCTCTCTCTAAACCACGACTGAAAACCAAGAAAAGCACACCAAAATCTGGGTATTTTTTAATAGAAGAAGCGAATTTTTTTTTTTTTTTTTGGGTTTTCATTTGAGTGAAACGTAAAGGAATAACTATAAAAACAAACCCAAATCTTATTTTTTTTTAAAAAAAAAAAAAAAAAAAAAAAAAAAAAAAAGAGAGAAAATAATAATGCTCTTTTTTGTAGTGAGTGTGGGTTTAAAGGAAATAGAGACAATAAAGATATCGTTCATTTTATTAATTTAAGTTTTTAATTTTAAATTTTTACAGTAAAAATTTTTTAAAAAATATCACATTTAATTTTTTTTATTATAATAAAAAATTTTTAGAAAATATCACATCTCAATTTGAATTAAAAATTTGAATTCACGAAGTGAACCGTTCACTTCGCTAATTCGAGTTTGTAATTCGAGTTGAGATGTGATTTTGTGTGAGAGCTTTTTACTGTAGCAAAAAAGTTAGATGTGACTGTTTCTGAGAGCTTTTTATTGTAACAAAACTCGAATTCTAAACTCAAATCGACGAAATGAACGGACCTAAATTTTCTTGTCGATTTTTTCTTCATTGAAAAAGACTTTTGAAAAAGTTTTCTTGTAGATTAAAACAGTAAGTGATGTACCATTCTGACATCATGAGATATTTCTCGGTTTCACATATGACCAAGTGTTGTTTGCACATTTAATGCCACCAGTACTAGCGGTGTCTCGTTTTTCATAATTATTGCGATGCCACGTATTTAATTTTACTGTTTAAAATAATATCTAATTAATTATATTGTCATTTTGTTAACAAATTGTAATATTTTTCAATTTAAATTTTCATGTTTGTTCATTAAATAGTGTGAGATTATATAAATAGTTAGACATCATTTAAACCATTAAAAATTAAATAGAGAATATAAGTCCAAAATTAAAAAGATTTAAAAGGAAAATAGTGGCATTGCACCAAATTTTGATCCCCTGAAAAACTCATTTTCTTCTAAAAATTAGAGTTTTTATATTAAATATAATAATCTTACGTATTCTCATCATCAAAATTATTATGGTCCCGTTCATTTCACCGATTCGAGTTTTGTTACAGTAAAAAGTTTTCAGAAACAGTCACATTTAACTTTTTTACTACAGTAAAAAATTCTCATATAAAGTCACATCTCAATTCGAATCAACGAACTAAACGGCCCCAAATGTGCTCTATATTGAATCTGGCTATTCGATATGGCACATGCTGAGATTAGTGACTTCGCCTCATCTTGGGCCTTCAAGCCCATACATTGGAAAGAGCCTAAAAACTAGGGTGATTTAGACATATGGCCAAAATACAATTATAGAATTGAAATGTGGCTTAGGTTTAAGAATATCTCATCAATTATATAATAATATTTAAATAACATGTTATGTAATTACATTATTGACTTTATAATGATATATTAGTTTTTTTACGTAATCTAGACGTTATTCTACTTTTTTTCCTACATTTGTGGGATATCTACCTTTTTAAAAAATGTAAATCCCCAAAATAAAAGAATTGAAATATCATTAAATTACAAATTAATTAAATTGATTTGTAAGTTTAAAATTTAAACCATCAAACAGTCGGCATTAAATTGATATCAGTATTTAACATTTTAAATCTACTAAAATCTTTCTAGCTCATGTCATTAAAATACAAGCAATATCATTATATATAGGATCAAAAGCAACATCAATGCTCTTGTTCTTGATTAACAATTGTTCTGCTCATGTCATTAAAGTACAAGCAACGTCATTATAAAAAACAACCAAAAAAACTGCAAGTATTAGTATTCTTATATTTAACATTGAATTGTTCTAGCACATGTCATTAATATACAAGCAATTTCATTGTAAAATTGATCAAAAATTATATATTCAAGATTAACAAATATAATGATAGCTACGTTAATATGATTTTATGGCATCATTGTTGTTTTTAATTCACTAATTGTTGTTTATCGCCTATTTGTGCATGTTTGCGTTTATAATTGCAGTTTGTTTTGTCGCATTTTAAATGCTTGTTTTATATACTAGCAAAAAAATGTTTGTGTTATATTTTCGTAGTGCTTGTTTGTAATTTCAGTGTCATAATGACATTATAAGTAATTTAATGACATTATTGCCTGAAAATTAGTATAAAATTATGTTCTACCGATTTTTCCGGTTTTTTTTTTTTTTTTTTTTTTTTCTGGTGAATGTTGTCTTGCCAAGTTTAGTCTATATACATTTCGATAATGCATGGTGTTATGGTATTTTATTGTATAATTGATGTAACATTATGAAGTAGAACTTGTTTGTTATTTAGTAATATAATTGATACTACATTGTAATTTGGTATTACTTCACATTAATGTATGCGGAGTAATTAAAATTTAAAAATTTAAAAATCAGGATTAAAAACTTAATAAACTTGGATTTCAAATAAATTCTTTTAAAAATTCAACTATGAGATATACATGAAAGTTACCACAATAAAAGCCTGACAAAATCAACTCAAAGGGTATTTTTGAATTGTCAAATAGTTGAAAAAATAAGTCATATAAGTGATATTTGTATAACCAATCCATATTTTAATTAAACTTTTAAAAAATAGACAGTAATTTTTACTAAAAACTAACAAACCCAACTTTTAACTTCTCATTACTGATGCCAATAAAACTGATTTATTTATTTTCCACTAGTCCTCGTACATCTTCTCCACAATTATATAAGAGGAGCGACAAATTCAAAATAAGCTTAGTTCTTCATAGTCATTTATTTAATCGGGCCATATTCTCACATTAACAAAATTGGAACATTTAAAAATAAAAAAATAAAATAAAATATGCATTGAAGAAAAAGTGTGGCATTTTATTTATTTATTTTGGAATGGAAGTGGATAGCACGTTAGAGAAATACAACATTCCAAGACAACTAAGGACTCGTTTAGTTCGCTGATTTGAGTTTTTAATTCGAGTTGAGATGT
>NW_010366462.1:0-342 GCF_000414095.1 Morus notabilis | reverse complement strand
GACAATGTTTTGTATTTTATACAAATCTCCAAGAACAGACGTTTGAAACTCTATTGTTAAAACCGGTTTGGGAAATATTTAATTGTTGATAGATACATTATTTGGTTGTCGACCTTTCTTTCTTAGAAAAGATGACAAAGAACAAGATTAACAATACTAATGGGAGTATACTATGATTATAAAATCAACCGCAAAAAGCCCATGAAATTTATTAATATGGCATCATATAATCAATCACATTAACAACAAGTAAAAATAAATAACTAAACAGATCGTTCTGTGAAGAGGTACAATAATTTGAGTCTATAAAAAAGAACATTATTCTCTTGGAAATATTTACTT
>NW_010366461.1:2072-2492 GCF_000414095.1 Morus notabilis | reverse complement strand
GGCTGCCGCAGGGCTGTCCCAAGGATTTCCTGGGGTTGTACCGTGGCTACCCCGGGGCTGTCCCGGGGCTATACCGGGGCTGTCCCGGGGCTGTACAAGGGCTTTACCGGGGTGGTTCCGGGTTGTACCAGGGCTGTCCCGGGGTTGTACCGGGACTGCCCCGGGGCTGTACCGAGGCTGCCCCTGGGTTATCCCGGGGCTGTACCGGGGCTGTCCCGGGGTTGTACCGGGGCTACCCCGAGGCTGTCCCGGGGCTGACCCGGGGCTGTCCAGGGTTGTACAGGGGTTGTCCCGGGGCTGACCTGGGGCTGTACCGGGGCTGTCCCAGGGCTGTCCCGGGGCTGTCCTAGGGCTGTCCCGGGGCCGTACCGGGGCTGTAACGGCGCTGGCTCGGGGGCGGCCCGGGGCCCCCCCCGGGGT
>NW_010366461.1:0-705 GCF_000414095.1 Morus notabilis | reverse complement strand
GCTGTCCCAGGGCAGACCCGGGGCTGTACCGGGGCTGTACCGGGGCTGTCCCGGGGCTGTGCCGGGGCTGTACCCAGGCTGCCCCGGGGCTATCCCGGGGATGTACCAGGGCTGTCCTGGGGTTGTACCGGAGTTTACCAGGACTGTCCCAGGGCTGTCCCGAGGCTGTCCCGGGGCTCTACTAGGGCTGCCCCTGGGCTGCCCCGGGGCTGTCCCAGGGCTATTCCTAGGCTGCCCCGGGGCTGTCTCAGGGGTGCCCTGGGGTTATCCAGGGGCTACCCCAGGGCTACCAAGGGGGTGTCCTGTCACGCCCCCCAAGCGGGGTGGGTGACGTGGAGCTCGATTAGGGGTTAATAAAGCAAATTCCCAGACGGGCCCCACTCAACTGCATTAGAATATAAATAAATTACAGAATTCTGGAGCGTCTGACACACAGGGCTCCACCCCACTGGACATACAGTATCGTACGTACATGCTCATGTAAATAATCATTACAACAGACATCGACCATTATCTAGTTAATCCAAATATTACATAAGTTTACAGAATTTCTCAATTTCCTTACATTTGTCCAAGAGGATGACCACAATCCTTACTTGATTCCAATAGCAGCACAACTCAGCTACTCCGTAGCAAATATGCAGCTACTGTGGACTGCCCCTAGAATCTCCTGGGAGGGGTTTAATACATTTAAAACATAAAACG
>NW_010366460.1:1654-1878 GCF_000414095.1 Morus notabilis | reverse complement strand
GAATCCGAATTTGAATCTAATTTCTTCCTTAAAAATGCCTAAGATGGAAGTTAAATGTTTAAATTGAAACTTAAACCTAAAAAGATAGAATTATGATCAAATCAACTCTTTATCCGCAATTTGACTTGGTCCCTTGTTGGAAATTGCGTCTAAGCCTCTTGGAATATGCAAGTTGGCCATGCAATTGGCTTGATCGACGTTTAAGGTTGATTGTCTTTCTTCCG
>NW_010366460.1:0-1535 GCF_000414095.1 Morus notabilis | reverse complement strand
TGGAGTTGTTCAAATTCCTGCAAGAGAGAAACAACAACCCTAGGCAACACAGAATCCAGTTGGTTGAAGCGTAAAGAGGTCTCCTTGTATATGAGTTCAATCATATGCCGTTTTGAAATCAATGCCCGTTTAACCTCCTTGGCCGAACTCTCATTGCTTTGTTCTCTCATGTTCTTTTGTTCAGTCAATTTTTGCAACCTTACTTGGTCCTCATAGACTTGTTTTGGTGTCAATGGAAATAAGGTGATAGCCCGTTGGTTGTGTGTGAATGAATACTTGTTGGTGAAGCCATCATGTTGCACACGCCGATCAAATTGCCATGGTCTTCCGAAAAGGAGATGTCCTGCTTGCATTGGTACCACGTCGCACAATACTTCATCCTCATACTTACCAACTCGGAATGGTACAACAACCTGTTTCATTACCCTAACTTCTCCACTATTATTCAACCATTATAGCTTGTAAGGGTGAGGGTGCTTAAGTGCTGTGAGCCCAAGTTTTTCAACCATTGAAGTACTAGCAACATTAGTGCAACTACCGCCATCGATAATAACACTACATACCTTGTCTTTCACTTGGCAACGAGTGTGAAAGATGTTCTCCCGCTGTGCTTCCTCTTCCTTTTCCTCTTCTTTAGCTTGCATGTTTAAGGCTCGACGTGCAACTAGCCCTAGCATTTCCCCATGATCTGCCCCGATCTCTTCTTCTCTTATGGGGGCGTCCTCCAATGGTGGCATATCCTTTAGATCATCTTCATCTTTCGAATCAATGACTCCATTTTCATGGATCACCATAATTGCTTGTTTGGACATTGGCTAGCTATGTGTCCTCTTCCCTGACATTTGAAACACTTAATCTCGCTGGAATGAGTAGTAGTAGGGGCTGATTTACCTTGAAAGGACGGGGTATATGTTGTTGGTTTGTGCTCGGCCTTGAAGGTGGTCGGATTTTCTTCTTCTTTTGGATAGTTTGGCCTCTAAGGTGTTGCACTCGGATTTTGAGGGGCTGGTCATGGTCGTGGACCACTCCTCTTGAGCTACCTTTCAACTTTGATTGCCATATGCACCAAATCCTCCAATTCCACATAATGGTGTAGCTCGATTGTGTTGGCAATCTCTCGGTTTAGCCCATTCAAAAATCTGGCCATCATTGCTTCTCCATCCTCCTCCACGTTAGCTCTAATCATTGCCATCTCCATCTCCTTAAAATACTCATCAACACTCCGGTTACCTTGATGGAGACCTTGCAACTTGAGGTATAAATCTCGGTAGTAGTGGCTTGGTACAAACCGTCGCCCCATCACCCTTTTTACCTCCTCCCAAGTTTGAATAGGACGTTCTCCATTACGCCTCCTATTGGTGCATACTTGGTCCCACCACACAATAGCATAATCAGTAAATTCAATGGCAGCAAGTTTTACCTTCTTTAGTTCGGAGTAGTGGTGACAGTCGAAAACGAACTCCATCTTCTTTTCCCACTTGAGATATTGTCACGCCCCCCAAACGGGGTGGGTGACGTAGAACTCGATTTGGGAT
>NW_010366459.1:0-1410 GCF_000414095.1 Morus notabilis | reverse complement strand
ATGACGGATGATGGGCCCCGTTACGACCCCAAAAGATGTCACCGTTCCTGTGGCGATTGTAGAACGCAAACAGAGATTAGATCTATCGGTTGATGGGCACCGTTACACAACAAAAGTTTTGAGTGTTCCTTTGGCCATTGTAGATTGCGATTGCGAAGAGAGCTTCGATCTAATGGGGCCCGTTATGACACAAAAAAATGTCACGGTTTCATGGCGGTTGTAGAGGGCGAAGAGAACTTTGATCTGACAAATTGTAGGCCTCGTTACGACACCAAAAGTTTTCACCGTTCCCGTGCCATTTGTAGATCGTGATGAGAGCTTCGATCTAAGGGCTGATGGGCCCCGTTACGACATCAAAAGTTTCGCCGTTCCCGTGGTAGCTGTAGATCATGAAGAGTGGTTCGATCTAACGACTGATGGGCCCCATTACGACACTAAAAGTTGGCGCCGTTCCCGTGGCGGTTGTAGAGTGCGAAGAGAACCTTGATCTGACAGATTATGGGCCCCATTATGACACCAAAACTTTTCGCCGATCCCGTGGCAGTCGTAGATCGCGAAGAGAGCATCGATCTAACGGCTGATGGACCCCATTACGACACCAAAAGTTGTCGTCGTTCCCGTGCCATTTGTAGATTGCGAAGAGAGCTTCTTTAATCTAACGGTTGATGGGCCCCGTTACGACACCAACATTTATCGCCCTTCCCGGGGCGGTTGTAGAGCGCGAAGATACCTTCGATCTAACGGCTGATGGACCCCGTTTTGACACCAAATGTTGTCACCATTCTAGTGGGGGTGGTAGAGCGCGAAGAGAGCTTCGATATAACCTCGATGGGCCGGCCCCGTTACGAGACAAAAACATGTCGCAAAATTCGTGGCGGTTGTAGAGGGGGAAGAGAGCTTTGATCTGACAGATTATGGGACCCATTACGACATAAAAGGTTGCCGCCGTTCCCGTGCCCATTGCAGATCACGAAGAGAGCTTCGATATAACGACTGATGGGCCCCGTTATGACACCAAAATTTGTCGCCCTACCCGGGGTGGTTGTAGAGCGTGAAGAGAGCTTCGATCTAACGGCTGATGGGCCTCGTTTCCACAGCAAACATTGTCGCCATTCCAGTGGCGGTGGTCGGGCGCGAAGAGAGCCTCGATATAACGTCTGATGGGCCGGCCCCGTTACGACACCAAAGGTTGTCCCCGTTCCCGTGGCAGTTTTAGAGCACGAAGAGAGCTTCAATATGACGGATGATGGGCGGGCCCCGTTACGACACCAAAAGATGTCGCCGTTCCCGTGGCGGTTGCAGAGCGCAAACAGAGATTAGATCTATCGGTTGATGGGCACAGTTACAGAACAAAAGTTTTTCGCGTTCCTTTGGCCATTGTAGATTGCGAAGAGAGCTTCGATCTAACGG
>NW_010366458.1:0-547 GCF_000414095.1 Morus notabilis | reverse complement strand
CGCTCTACAACCGCCCCGGGAAGGGCAAAAAATGTTGGTGTCGTAACGGTGCCCATCAACCGTTACATTAAAGAAGGTCTCTTCGCGATCTACAAATGGCACGGGAACGACGACAACTGTTGGTGTCGTAATGGGGCCCATCAGCCGTTAGATCGATGCTCTCTTCACGATCTACGACTGCCACGGGAACGGCGAGGTGAGAACTTTTGGTGTTGAAATGGGGCCCATCAGCGGTTTGATCGAAGCTCTCTTCGTGATCTACAACTGGCACGGGAACGGCGAAACTTTTGGTGTCGTAACGGGGCCCATCAGCCGTTACATCGAACCTCTCAACGCGATCTACAGTTGCCACGTTTTCAGCAAAAACTTTTGGTGTCCTAACGGGGCTCATCGGGCGTTAGATCGTAGCTCTCTTCGCGCCCTACAATCGCCACGGGAACGGTGACAACTTTTGGTGTTGAAATGGGTCCCATCAGCGGTTTGTCGAAGTTCTCTTCATGATCTACAACTCCCACGGGAACGACGAAACTTTTGGTGTCGTAACGGG
>NW_010366457.1:0-1481 GCF_000414095.1 Morus notabilis | reverse complement strand
GGGAAAATTTTAATAGGCATAAATCAATGATTGAACAGCATTACAGGACACTGATAGGATCGTGAATACGACACATAGATTTTTAATATCATCAAGGATTCGTTAAACTTTCTTCGTAATTGACGGCTCGTAGTAGTCCAAAGTACCAAACTTGTCTACTCTACAGCGTCTAGCTTCTCTCATATGATGATATTATGGCTGCTAAAAAAGAAAGCGACAGCCAACCGAAATTATCGTAAATTATCTCAACAGAGCAAATAAGAATTTTTCCTCACTTCTTTTTTTTTTTTTTTTTTTCCTGGAGAAGAATTATCCTCACTTATGACTTAAATGACTTCTGTATTTTTGTACCATTTTATTTGAATTCCATCCTTTTTAAGTTTGACTTGATAAGTAACAAGTAAAGTGGACATTAATTTTGATGCCTTATTAATCACGATTTATGAGACATTCCTATAGATTTCTATATCCAATATTAATGTCAAAGGTCCAATCCAATCACAACAAATAAAAAATAAAAAATAATTGTCCTTGGAAATTATTAGCCACTGTTGGACTTTAAACCTGGTCACTCATATGAATTCTCTACCATTTTCTCACTTCTAACGTTTTCACATTGGCATATTTATGTCATTGTTGACGTCATCATTATCTTCCTTTTCCACTATATAAGATCATTGTGAAACCTTGAGATACAAAGGAACAATTATCTGATCTTTAGAGGCACCTCATCAAAAAAGAAGATATTAATTTATGGAGGTGGTTGAGGACGTTTTCATTGTGGGAGCTAGGATTGCTGGCCACACAACATCCTTGGGACTTCACAGTCACTCATCCTCTCTCTCTCTCTCTCTCTCTCTCTCTCTCTCTCTCTCTCTCTCT
Source organism: Morus notabilis (assembly GCF_000414095.1). NCBI lineage: Eukaryota > Viridiplantae > Streptophyta > Magnoliopsida > Rosales > Moraceae > Morus > Morus notabilis. The sequence goes on along the minus strand of NW_010366457.1, from coordinate 599 downwards.
CTCTCTCTATATATATATATATATATGCAAAGATTTTTATGTGTTTGTATATGTAACATAACTAAAATAGGAAATTTTTGGTGCATGCTGGGTATTAAAAGCTTAGAGTGTGTTTAGAATTAATTCTGTTTTTATTTTTCACGTTTTTCAAGATAAAAAAAATGAGATTAAAAGGAAAAACATGTTTGGAAGAAAAAAATAAGAAAATAAAAAATAATTTCATTTTTTAGTTTAGTGTAAAATCACTTAGAAAATGAAAACGATTTGAAATTATTTTTTATTTTATGTTTCCATTTCTTTGGACAGATGCCTTTTTTTTTTTAGCGGTGGGTGAAATTATATAATTAAACAGAGTTTTAATTTTTTTTAAACTAAAAATAATCTCTTAATAAAACTACCCAATATATTTTCAAAAATAATTTTTATCTGAGCTTAAAAATGTTTTCATTTATAGTTTCATATAAAAAATAAAATTATTTTAAAATTAATTCTAAACGTGTCGAAATCAGCAGATAGTATGAGGATAACAGGATTTGCTTATACAACATGCACCAATGCTTGGAAGGCGTTGGACGCTCTTGGTATTGGTGATTCTCTTC
>NW_010366456.1:548-779 GCF_000414095.1 Morus notabilis | reverse complement strand
AACACAAAAACTGAATACTCGCTAAGTTCTAGGCACTTAAATCTGCCAAAAACATATTAGTTTCGGCCTATGGAGAACAAACCTTTTAACTCCAACCAGTTTGCTCTTATGCATATGAACAATTAGTGACCTCAATGTTGTCCATTTCAGAGGATTATGAAGTAGAACTTGGAAACCGAAAGGCATTTTCATCAAGACTCGAGAAAAAGGAAGACAAGATCTAAGCATATC
>NW_010366456.1:0-327 GCF_000414095.1 Morus notabilis | reverse complement strand
GGTATATAAAGAAACTTAGGTTATGGTCCCCAATACGTCAAATCATTCGGCAGTTTTCATTCTTCCCCATCTAAAGAGAAAACACCCCATTAATGAACTAAGGAGATTTGACTGAGGAAGGCAATAACTATCGTGCTCGTTGTCTTAGAGAATTCTATTGGAGATTAAGGCTGCACCAATGGAGACAGGTATTTGTTCTAACTTATTTTCTTAATAATTTGGTGTGATGATTCCTGGAATGTGGAATACGGATTTAAAGATCCAACAAGTGGTATCCCAGCGGTCATCACATTAAATTATTGAGAGAATTTTTTGTCTCCAATATTT
>NW_010366455.1:4923-5362 GCF_000414095.1 Morus notabilis | reverse complement strand
TTTCATAAATAACAAATTACACCCTACTTTATGGACACATTTCCAACACCGGGGCTGACCCGGGGCTGTCCCCAGGCTGTCCCAGGGCTGCACCGGGGCTGCCCCGGGGCTGTACGGGGGCTGCCCCGGGGCTATCTCGGGGCTGTCGCGGGGCTACCCCGGGGCTGTACCGGGACAGGGGGCTGTCCCGGGGTTGCATCGGGGCTGTCCCGGGGCAGTACTGGGGCTGTACCGGAGCTGTCCAGGGGATGTCCTGGGGCTGTACTAGGGTTGTACCGGGGCTGTCCTGGGGCTGTACCGGGGCTGCCCCGGGGCTACCTCGGGGCTGTACCGGGACAGGCGGCTGACCCGGGGCTGTACCGGGGCTGTCCTGGGGCAGTACCACGGCTGTACCGAGGCTGTCACGTGGCTGTACCGGGCCTTCCCCCGGGCTGCCCGG
>NW_010366455.1:893-4135 GCF_000414095.1 Morus notabilis | reverse complement strand
GGGGCTGCCCGGGGCTGTACCGGGGCTGTGCCGGGGCTGTTCTGGGGCTGTACCGGGGCTGTACCAGGGCGAGATCGGGGTTGGCCCGGGGCTGTCCGGGGGCTGTACTGGGCTGTACCGGGGCTAGCCAGGGGCTGGACCGGGGCTAGACCGGGGCTGTACTGGGCTGCCCCGGGGCTGATCCGGGGCCGACCCAGGACTGTACCGGGGCTGTACCGGGGGCTGCACCGGGGATGTATCGGGGCTAGCTCGGGCTATCCCGGGGCTGTATCGGGGCCGTACCGGGGCTGTCTCGGGGCTGCCCCGGGGCTGTCCTGGAGCTGTCCTGCGGCTGATCTGGGGTTGTCCTGTGGCTGACCCGAGGCTGTCCCGGGGTTGTACCGGTGCTGACTCGGGGCTATCCCGAGGCTATACGGGGGCTGTTCTGGGGCTGTACCGGGGCTGTTCCGGAGCTATCCCGGGGCTGTCCCGGGGCTCTACCGGGGCTGCCCCGAGACTGTCACGTGGCTACCCCGGGGATGTCCAGGGGCTGTACCGGGGCTGCCATGGGGCTTTCCTGGGGCTGACCCGGGGCTGTCCCGGTGCTATCCCGGGACTGACCCGAGGCTGTCCCAAGCCTGATTCTCGGCTGTTCCAGGGCTGTACCGGGGCTGCCCCGGGGCTAACCCGGGGCTGTACCGGGGCTGTCCCGGGGCTGTACTGGGCTGTTCCGGGGCTGTACCGGGACTGTTCCGGGGCTGCCACAGGGCTGTACCAACGCTGCCCCAAGCTGTCCCTAGGCTGGACCGGGGCTACACCATGGCTGTACCGAAGCTGACTCGGTACTGTTCCGGGGCTGTACCGGGGCTGTACGGGGGCTGTCCCGGGGCTTTACCGGGGCTGTCCCAAGGATGTCCCGGGGATGATACCCGGGCTGTCCCGGTACTGTCCTGGGGCTGTACCAGGGTTGTCCCGATGTTGCCCCGGGGCTTACCCGGGGCTGTCCCGGGGCTGTACCGGGGCTGCCCCGGTATAGCCGCGGGTAAGCCCCAGGACAGCCCCGGTACAGTCCGGCCCCGGGACAGCCCCGGGTAAGCCCCGGGGCAACATCGGGACAACCCTGGTACAGCCCCAGGACAGCCCCGGTACAGTCCGGCCCCGGGACAGCCCCGGGTAAGCCCCGGGGCAACATCGGGACAACCCTGGTACAGCCCCAGGACAGCCCCGGTACAGTCCGGCCCCGGGACAGCCCCGGGTAAGCCCCGGGGCAACATCGGGACAACCCTGGTACAGCCCCAGGACAGCCCCGGTACAGTCCGGCCCCGGGACAGCCCCGGGTAAGCCCCGGGGCAACATCGGGACAACCCTGGTACAGCCCCAGGACAGCCCCGGTACAGTCCGGCCCCGGGACAGCCCCGGGTAAGCCCCGGGGCAACATCGGGACAACCCTGGTACAGCCCCAGGACAGCCCCGGTACAGTCCGGCCCCGGGACAGCCCCGGGTAAGCCCCGGGGCAACATCGGGACAACCCTGGTACAGCCCCAGGACAGCCCCGGTACAGTCCGGCCCCGGGACAGCCCCGGGTAAGCCCCGGGGCAACATCGGGACAACCCTGGTACAGCCCCAGGACAGCCCCGGTACAGTCCGGCCCCGGGACAGCCCCGGGTAAGCCCCGGGGCAACATCGGGACAACCCTGGTACAGCCCCAGGACAGCCCCGGTACAGTCCGGCCCCGGGACAGCCCCGGGTAAGCCCCGGGGCAACATCGGGACAACCCTGGTACAGCCCCAGGACAGCCCCGGTACAGTCCGGCCCCGGGACAGCCCCGGGTAAGCCCCGGGGCAACATCGGGACAACCCTGGTACAGCCCCAGGACAGCCCCGGTACAGTCCGGCCCCGGGACAGCCCCGGGTAAGCCCCGGGGCAACATCGGGACAACCCTGGTACAGCCCCAGGACAGCCCCGGTACAGTCCGGCCCCGGGACAGCCCCGGGTAAGCCCCGGGGCAACATCGGGACAACCCTGGTACAGCCCCAGGACAGCCCCGGTACAGTCCGGCCCCGGGACAGCCCCGGGTAAGCCCCGGGGCAACATCGGGACAACCCTGGTACAGCCCCAGGACAGCCCCGGTACAGTCCGGCCCCGGGACAGCCCCGGGTAAGCCCCGGGGCAACATCGGGACAACCCTGGTACAGCCCCAGGACAGCCCCGGTACAGTCCGGCCCCGGGACAGCCCCGGGTAAGCCCCGGGGCAACATCGGGACAACCCTGGTACAGCCCCAGGACAGCCCCGGTACAGTCCGGCCCCGGGACAGCCCCGGGTAAGCCCCGGGGCAACATCGGGACAACCCTGGTACAGCCCCAGGACAGCCCCGGTACAGTCCGGCCCCGGGACAGCCCCGGGTAAGCCCCGGGGCAACATCGGGACAACCCTGGTACAGCCCCAGGACAGCCCCGGTACAGTCCGGCCCCGGGACAGCCCCGGGTAAGCCCCGGGGCAACATCGGGACAACCCTGGTACAGCCCCAGGACAGCCCCGGGATAGCCCCAGGGCAGCCCCGGTACAGCTCCGGGGCAGCCCCGGGCTGTCCCGGGGCTGTCTCGTGGTTGTACCGGGGCGGTCCCGGGGCTGTACCGGGGCTGTTCCGGGGCTATCCCGGTACTGTCCCGGGGATGTACCGGGGCTGCCCCCGGGCTGTCCCCGGGCTGTACCGGTGTTGCCCCGAGGTTGTCCCATGGCTGCCCCGGGGCTGTCCCGGGGCTATCCTGGGGCTGTCCCGAGGCTGTTCCAGGGCTGTCCCGGGGCTGCCCCGTGGCTGTATCGGGGCTGTACGGGGGCTGTCCCAGGGCTGTCTCGGGGCTATACCGGGGCTGTACTGGGGCTGTCCCGGGGATGTACAGGGGCTACCCTGGGGCTGTCCCGGGGCTGTATCGAGGCCGTACCGGGATTGCCCCGGGACTTTCCCGGTGCTGCCCCGGGGCTTTCCCGGGCTGATCCGGGGCTGTCCCGGGGCTGTCCCGGGGCTGTCTCAGGACCGTCCCGGGGCTGATCCGGGGCTGTCCCGTGGATGTCCCGGGGCTGTACCGGGGCTGTCGCGGGACTGTCCCGGTGCTGACCCGGGTTTGTCCCGGGGCTGGACTGGGGATGTACCGGGGCTATCCCGGGGCCATCCCGGGGCTGTCCCGGAGCTGCTCCGGGGCTTTCCCGGGGCTACACCGGGGCTGTACCGGGGCGGCCCCGGGGCTGTCCCAGGGCTGACCCG
>NW_010366455.1:0-418 GCF_000414095.1 Morus notabilis | reverse complement strand
TGTACCCGGGCTGCCCCAGGGTTGTCCCGGGGCAGATCCGGGGTTGTCCCGGGGCTGTACTCGGGCTGTCCCGGGGATGTCCCGGGGCTGATCAGGGGCTGCCCCGCGGCTATACGGGGGCTACCCCGGGGCTGTACCGGGGTCGTACTGGGGCTGTCCCGGTGCTCCCCCGGGGCTGCCCTGGGGCTGTCCCAGGGCTGATCCGGGGCTGTCCCGTGGCTGTCCCGGGGCTGTACCGTGGCTGTCCCAGGGATGTACCAGGGCTACCCCGGGGCTGTCTCGGGACTGTCCCGGGGCTGAGCCGGGGTTGTCCCGGGGCTGGACCAAGGATGCACCGCGGCCATCCCGGGGCTGTCCCGAAGCTGATTCGAGGCTGTCCCGGGGCTACACCGGCGCTGCCCCAGGCTTTACCGGGGTT
>NW_010366454.1:0-1210 GCF_000414095.1 Morus notabilis | reverse complement strand
ATATATATATATATATATAATATGTGTGTATATATATATGCCATGTGTACGTGTTTAGGACGTACATGCCTCCCTGCAGATTAATTAGCAGACTTATATGCTCTATTGCGCTCTCTCTCTCTCTCCCTCTCAAACCCTATTTCTCTTAACCACTAAAGTCACATGAAATTTAAGCCAAAAAAATATGTATCAAGGTTTCGGAACACCCCAAACTTTGTTTGCCACTATCAGTTAGTGCCCCTTCGACAGTGTGTGCGCTAAATAACCAACTAAACTAAGGAAACACAGGTACAATGTGCTGTAGCGAAAGCTTCTTAAGTTTGATAAATCAAAGAATTATTAGAATAGAAAGGATAGATTTTTTTAATCTGTTAATTTACACATAATTAATTTCAGAAAAATAACCTCAAAATTTATTGATTTACGCAGAACAATGAAAATTAGATCATTCAAAATAATAAAAAGAGATACATCTATTAACATGCTAATATACATAAAATGCCTGGAAAATATTTAGAGTTGTGGAGGAAGCTTACTAATTCTAAAACAGAAAACCAAAAGGCCAGAAAAAAAAAAAAAAAAAAAGAAGAAGAAGACAAACAAAGGTTATAATAAGTAGGACCATAGGAGTGCTCTAAAAGGACAACCACGGCTGGTGCAATTGTGTATTTAGCGGCCAGCATATGAGGATGATACCCCACAATGAATACTACTTACTGAGAAAGGGAATTCTAAACCACAGCTTACACAGGCTTACACGGTTATGATCTTTTGTATTATTCTACAGAGGGCCGACGGCTTTGAATTTGAGCATTTGATTTGTGTAAATTATTATGTTACACAATAATTTGTGTATAATATTCTATAGGCATTCTCTATAGTGAGACCCTTTTAAAAAATTTACCCGTGAATCATTTTGTTTTTTTTTACTGTTAGATTAATTTTTTAATGGTTAAATATGCAACAAGAACAGTCCTGTGCGGCGCGTTATAAATTTTTCATACGAATTTGTACAAATCTAACCGTTGAAAAATTAATCTAATAGCTGAAAATGAAAGTCTCACCGGTGGATTTTTTTTAAGTCTCATGGTAAAAAATGCCTATTTCTATATTATGTATTGCGTTCAATATATGATGTGTGTATTGTATCCGACCTACCACTATACTAAAGCTTTTAAAGAAAAAAACAAAAAAACAAAAAAAAAAAAAA
>NW_010366453.1:0-3220 GCF_000414095.1 Morus notabilis | reverse complement strand
CCCACTGGGAAAAAAGCCCACTAGTCCAAACCACCCACCATTGGGCAAGACCCAGGGGAAGTGGGCTATAAAAGGGGAAAGACCCCCCCGAGAGAGAGGGTGATTGATTCTCTAACGTTGAAACACACTTGTAAACAAACAAATCAAAAGAAATAGAAGTCAATGGATGTAGCTCTTGATTAATAAGGGTGAACCACTATAAAATCTTTGTGTCTTCTTGTTATTACGTTAATCATAGCATACACTCCACAAAACACCATCACACGAACGTGCACATACGGTTAAATCACAAGTTCCGAACCGGTAACCAAGCGGGCTATCGCGGGGTAACTCGGTACGGTTTTGTTGACGAAATTTGATCGTCAACATAACCTATAGGCAGATTTAACAGTGAAGCTCCCTTACGGTTCCAGAATCCACATCCGACGGTCCTCAATGTTTTGGCTCGACAACGGAATGGCCAGTATTGCCTTTGCCTCTGACCCGGTGCTCGTTCCACCTCCCTTCTCTCAACATCAAATCTAAGACGCTGTATAAGCCTAAAGCCTCCTGGTTGGAGGTTGGCTTGAAACCACTCACTTCTAGGACCCAAGGGTCTATTTAAAAGTTGATAGTTCGACCGTTTCCGACCAATTTGCACACTCTTTTCTCCACAATATCACGAACTTGTAAGAGACTTTTTCAAAAGCTAGAATTCGCCCCTCTAGCCTCCACCCTAAGAAAGCTTCTCCCACGAAGATACTTTTCCCATAGGATCTGAGCCCATAACGCTGTCGAACCATTGAGTAACTCCCTTCCCCACTTGGCAAGGAAGACTATTCATATCCCACAATGAGTCTCTCTTTGAAACAATCTCGAGAGGACTTCACCATAATAGATAGCACCGGTGATTTAACACACTGTAAGATCGACTTAATCCACGTATCACTAAACCCAAGGCAGCGCATCACTACTTCAAGGAACTCCCAGCTAGTCCTGTCATAGGCTTTTTCATGTCAACTTTAATAAACATCAACCCGCTTTTGCCTTTTTTCTTTTTCATGCAATGAATTACTTCCTGGGTTATAATTGTGTTGTCACTAATGACTCTCCCAGATACGAACGCTGATTGAAGAAGGGATAAGAGTCTAGGGAGCAATTTCTTCAATCTGCAAGCAAGCAACTTTGATATAATCTTGTAAATAAAGTTACAAAGGCTAATCGGTCTGAAATCATTCGTGGAAGACGGTTGCTCAACCTTTGAGACAAGACAAAGATTTGTTTTATTAAGGATCAGAGGCATATAACCCTCCTTAAAGAACTGCCAAACACACTCACTGACATCCTTCTTGATAATCTGCCAATAATGTTAAAAAAAATCCCCGAGAATCCTACAAGACCTGGGGCCTGGATCATTCTTGAAAGTAAAGCTAAGAATTTATTTTGTTATTTCTTATTTTCAATGTTTTGTTGTTGTTGTTGTTGCGTTTTTCTGTTCTTTCGCTCTGTCTCATGTATCTTGAATATGTAAGAATACCACTAAATTATAATTGATGGATGCACAACAAAATCTTCACTATTTTGGAGTGCATATATAGATTGATGGCCATATTTAGTAGCTTGTATTGTATTGTAGAAGGTGTATTGTATTGTGTTGTGTTGTGTTACATAATACAATATGGTGTTTGGTGTCATAATGTATTGTATAAGGAGTCAAAATGTAAAATTTTAATAATTTTAGTGTCAAAATGTAATTTTTAAAAAATTTGGGGGTAAAAAATATTTTTTTTTCAAAAGTTTGGGGTCAAAGTGAAAATTTTTAAAAAAATTTGGGGTCCAAGTGTAATGTTATAAAAGTTTTGGGGGTCAAAATATAATTTTGTAAAATTTTTGGGATCAAAATATAATTTTTAAAAATATAAATTTGTATTGTGTTCTCAATTTTTCATCAATTATAGGCTCTGACATGACCTTATGTCGAACCGATTCTGACCCTTAATCGTGCCCAACCCCGATATGAATTATCGATCCACTATAATATAATGCAATATAATACGCTAAAAATGAGTCATATTCAATAATACAACATAGACCATATTAATTTACCATCTATATTAGTTTATATAGTACGATAGTCACACTAAACATTGTATTATTATGTTGTTGTATAATATAATGCTCAAATATGATCAAACAAACCTACCTTAAAAGTAAAAAATTAGAGAAGTTCTGTTCTCAAAATTTCATTTCTAAATTACTAATATATACTTGATATATACAACTCAAATTTCTGGATGTGTCACGGTCTCTGGTTGATCTTCTAAGTACTTTACCAACATTCTCAGGAAGTTTTATTTGAACTTTCATTCTCCACTTATGACTAAATTATATTTCGGCCTATTAATTCTTTTGGGTCCTTTAGAATGAAGTAAGGAATTTGTCTTTCGTTTTTTCTTCTTTATTCTTTTCGTCCTCTAGAATGAAGTAAGAAATTCTTCTTTCGTTTTTTCTTCTCCTTTGTCTGCCCTTTTCTATTTTTCTTTTTCATTTGCTTTGATATGTGTGTCTTGAATACGTATTTATAGAGTAAAACTAAGTTCTATTTTTTTTGGACACTGATTAGTATTGATTATTGCACAATGAAATCAATCACTTTAGCACATATATAAAAATTAAATTGCATAACGTAGTGGCCTGTTAATATCTTTTTTCTTTCCTTGATAAGAATTAAACAAGGAATTTTTCTTTTCCATTTTCTTCTTCTCTTATGTCCTCTTTTTCTTTTTTCTTTTTTTTCTTTGTCCTTTGTGTCTTAAATACAAACAAAATACCTTTGAGTTTTATAATGGATGGATACGGAATAGAATCTTCACTATTTAAAAGCAGTACATATTATATATATAAAATTTCAATTAAAGATCTTAAATTTATGCCTCCCACAATGTTTCTGGATATGGTCGTCTGAGCTCTTGAGTCTTGATCAACATTCTCATGATGTTTTATTTATATTTATCCTCCAGTTATGATAATTCCTTTTTCCTCAGTGAAGCAAAGAATTTATTTTTTCTTTCTTTTTTTCATTCCCCACTTCTTTTTTTTTTTTTTTTTCTTTTTTCTTTTTTTATTCTCATTCATTCTCTTGGTCTACTCTCTACATATAAAGCTAATGGCCATCTCTTCTTTTGCCCTTACCCCCCTACGCCTCACCCTTCTCATAATTTCTTGGCACCCTATCTCTAAG
>NW_010366452.1:0-693 GCF_000414095.1 Morus notabilis | reverse complement strand
ATTACATTATAATTGATATTACATTATATTAATGATGTTCTATTTTAATTAAATGTTCTATTAGGATGGATTGTGTGGAAGAGAAAAATATGGCAGTTAGTTATAAACAAAAAATGCCCATCAAAATAAATGGAAGGGTATATTTGGGATGTAAAAAATGTAATTTTTTTTTTTTTTTAAAACAAGCCATATATATGTGATATTTGAAATGAGAAAAGGAGACATGAGTTGGATTTTTAACTTTTACTCTGGAAGATGTAGTAAATAGTAAATTTATGAAGCTAAATTAAATAAATAGTAGATTTTAAAATGATTTAAAATAAATAGCAATTTATGAGGTAAATAAATCATTTATCATATAATGGTTCATTTGCGGTAAGTAAAAATAATTTTTTTTCACGTAACTTTTCTATTTACGACAAGTAAAAAGATTTTAATCACAAAAGTTAGTTTTTACCAATTGTATATGAATTATTTACGCGATAAATGATTCATTTACCATGAAAAGTGTTATTTACTTCAAATAGTTTTAAATTATGTTATTTACTTAATTTAGTTTCAAAATAATGTTATTTACTACGCTTTTCCTTTAGTTATTATCATTTTTAATTAAATAACTATATTAGTTAAAATGAATAAAAATTTAGACTCATACGCTCTAAGGATAACTCTACAACAGAATAACCCTTTTAT
>NW_010366451.1:0-1381 GCF_000414095.1 Morus notabilis | reverse complement strand
GCCCCAGGTCAGCCCCGGGAATGCCCCGGGACAGCTCGGGGCAGCCCCAGGACAGCCCCGGTACAGCCACAGGATAGCCCTAGGTCAGCCCCGGGACAGCCCCCGGAGCAGCCCCGATACAACCACGGGACATCCCCGTACAGCCCTGGGACAACCCCGGGTCAGCTCCGGGACAGCCCTGGGGCTGCCCCGGTACAACCCCGGGGCTGCCCCAGTACAGCCCTGGGACAGCCCCGTACAACCACGTACAGCCTCGGAACAACCCAGTACAACCCCTGGACCGCCCCGGGACAGCCTCGGTGCAGCCCCGGTACAGCCCCGGGAAAGACCCGGGACAGCTCGAGGTAGCGTCGGGACAGTGCCGGTACAGTCCCGGGACAGCCCCGTGTCAGCCCCGGGACAGCCCCGAGACATCCCCGTCACAGCCCTGGTATAGGCCCGGGATAGCCCCGGTACAGTCCCGGGACATCCCCAGGACAGCCCCGGGGTAGCCCAGTACAGCCCCGGGACAGTCCCGGATAAGAACCGGTACAGGCCCGGTACAGCCCCGATACAGCCCCGGGACAGCGCCGGTATAGCCCCGGGTCTGCCCCGGTACAGCCCCGGAACAGCCCCAGGACAGCCCCGGGTCAGCCCCGATACATCCCTTGTACAGCCCCGGTACAGCCCCGGGACAGCCCCGGTATAGCCCTGGGACAGCCCCTGGACAACCCCGGTACAGCCCCGGGACTGCCTTTGGTCAGCCCCGGTATAAACCCGGGATAGCCCCGGGAGAAGCCCGGGTTAGCCCCGGTACAGCCTCGGGGCAGCCCCGGGCATCCCCGGGACAGCCCCGGGACAGCCCCGGTACAGCCCCGGGTCAGCCTCGGTATAGCCCCGAGTCAGCCCTGGGTCAGCCCTGGTACAGCCCCCGTACAGCCCCGGGATAGCCCCGGTACAGCAACGAGACAGCCCCGGTATAGCCCCGGGATAGCCCTGATACAGCCCCGGGACAAGCCCGGGTCAGCCTCGGGGCAGCCCGGTACAGCCCCGGGACAGCCCTGGTATAGCCCCGGGTCAGCCCCGGTACAGCCCCGGGAGGGCCCCGAGACAGCCCTGGTACAGCCCCGGGACAGCACAGGGACAGCCTCGTACAACCCCGGGACCGCGCCGGGACAGCCCCGGGGCAGCCCCGGTACAGCCCCGGGATAGCCCGAGGCAACCCTGGGACAGCTCCGGTACAGTCTGGTAAAGCCCCAGGACAGCCCCGGTACATCCCCGGGACAGCCCCGGGGGAGCCCCGGGACAGCCCCGGTACAACCCCGGGACAGCCATGGGACAGCCCCGGTACAACATCGGGGAAGCCCCGGTACAGCCCTAGGGTAGCCCCGGTATAGCCCCA
>NW_010366450.1:0-956 GCF_000414095.1 Morus notabilis | reverse complement strand
AAAAAAAAAAAAAGAAAAACTATAATATATAATTCATACGAAGCACGTACGGAAGCAGCAAGTAGGTTTGAGTAATTCAACCACGCAATTGGATCTGCTAAATATCACATGAACACTAGAAAGGCAATATATATTATATGTTAAAATATTAAACAAAGTAATGAAATCCCATTAATAAGTTGGGAATTGATATGCACATACAATTTATCAAAAAAAAAAAAAAAAAAAAAAGATGTGCAAATCAACATCCAGATCCAACTTGTGGTAGGATTCGCTGTATCGCATCATTAGTGAGAGGGGACTAGTTATGGCCTAAAAGTGATCTGGTCAAACGTACTGTTGTTGGACTTGGAAAAATCCAAAATGGTTTCAAAGTCAAAGAAAGCTCAGAAAACTACAAATCCAATTTCCAAGCGTTTTAGACAACCAGCAAATCCTAACCGCCCATGTTTTTGTGCTGGCGTTCGAAGCCAACGAGATGCTGCCAAATGGCAAGTGTGTTTCACATTTGTCCATTTTCCCGTTGTTTCTTTTGACTAAATTGTCCCTACTCTATTTTAGAAAATGATCTGATATGCTCCCTCATTTATTGGTGTTAGCAATTCAGCATCAAATAAGAAAAACATCGATAAATTTCAGCCGAAATCCAAGAGGTAAATATATTCCTGTCGCTCAGATATACTTTTTAGTTATATATTTGTGTATAGAGACTGTCTATAGGTATAGGAGGTTGTCCTATGAGTAGAATTAGTTTTTTAATCATTAAATCAGATTATAATAAAATAAAATTAAAAAATTATGTAGAATATATAATTTTTTATACATATTTAACGGTTAAAAATGAATGAAAAAAATAAAATTATTGATAGTTTTATTTTTTTGGACTTACGGAAAAAACTCTCTTATTTATAAATACACATATATAAAAATATTAAGTTTTTCTTCTACCCTTCCGG
>NW_010366449.1:0-964 GCF_000414095.1 Morus notabilis | reverse complement strand
TTTTTTTTTTTCCAAAAGGAAAAGCAAAGCAATGCACGTCTCAGCCGACCCTTTTCTTTTGTTGCTTTCTTATAAGATGCCTTGACCCTACCCCTCATGTGCCGCGGCTTTGCATTCTAGGTGGTCTTTCCCTTTCACTAATCACTTGATTTTAACATCATAATAGAAATTAGTTATGTGTTTGGAGAAATATTTATTGAAAATAATACCTATTTTCCTTATTGGTTAAATATCCGGCCAATTTCATAAATGAACTTTGTTATATATATATATATATATATATGACGATATTAGTATGTCACTTTCACTTTTTTCTCCACATACATAAGAATTGATTGACAAGGACGTGTGTATAATACACAAGATGTCTATTCTTAGGTGTAGGAAGGTTTACACCGTCCAAGTGTATATATCACATCATTGGCTGCTAATTTATCCTCTTTTTTTCTTTTTTCCTTTTTGGGGAAATGGCTGCCAATATTTAATATTCCAGTAACACCAAAAAGGTAAAAGGGGTCCAATCCTTTTATGATTAAACGAAATCTTTTTAGTTTTAATTTATGTTCTTATTCTCATTTTTCGTTTTCTTATTATTATTACTTCGAATATTGATAGTACATGAGAGATCAGCTATAGTAGTTTATTAACTTTAGTTTCCATTCATATTACCTCTTTAATTATAACATTAATTGTAGAGCGATGTATTATATTGTTCATATCTTCAAATACTATTCAATTATAAGTAGATATACATGTATTACTATAGCTTACTCATTAACGCTCAAGTCTCGTTCATTTTACTATAGATATACATGTATTCTCTTATAAAAATTTAAATTAAACTTTTTCTATTACAATATTTTTTCTCATAAAAATTCACTTTTTAACTCAATTCTTAACTGAAAATAGCGAAACGAATAAGGCCTTGTTTGTTTAATCAGGCCAAAAAAGTTGATCACCTTAG
>NW_010366448.1:0-1497 GCF_000414095.1 Morus notabilis | reverse complement strand
AATCATGAGTCCACACCATCCTAATTAATTTGTTAATATAACAACAAGTATTATTCAACCTTGTTAGAGGGTAATTATCATCACAATGAAATAACAAATAATTTGGTTGATTTTAACTGCACGCCAGTACACATATATCCATACTAAAAAAAAAAAGGTTCAAACTCGTAAAGGTCCGTCGTCGTCGTCCCGAGCACCGGCTGCAAGGGTAAATCTCAATAATTAGTGTTCATGCTTATTATAAAATAAAGACGTTGATTTGGTGTTGAACGAAATTTGATACTGACAATATTCATAGTTATCAACTATAGTCTCGTTCATTTTACCGATTCGATTTTTGCTATAGTAAAAAAGTTCTCAGAAACAGTCACATCTAATTTTTTTACTACAGTAAAAAAAGTTATTACATAAAATCACATCTCAACTCGAATCAGTGAACTAAACGGGTTTATATATGTATAGCACTTCTCACTTACCTATAGAGCATGTCTTTGATTTTCTGCGTTACGTGCACATTTATATACATATTGTTTTACAAATGTGTGTGTTTCAATGTGCGCCACGAAATGAACAAAGCCATCATGATGAATGCATGTGACATGCACGCTTAGTTTGACCTCCTGCCTCGTCCAATTTGGTACGTAATCTTTCAATATTTCTGCAATGTCATAATGCTCATTTGAATATACGTTATAACTATATATGTACACGTAATATAGTTGACATAAATTTTCATGAAGTCTGATCATATACATATAAAAAATGGTATTTATCTTCAGAAAGATAAACTTCCATCACTCAAAAAATGATGGTTCTCATTAAGTTGAGTTTCAACTGCCTACTTAATGAGATGTGGCATGAATAGGGAATACATATATAAAGGGAGAAAGAGAGAAATATGCCAAGACTTGATCAGATGAATTAAAATTAATAGGTAAATAATTTACAGAAGTTAATAAATATACTAAATTACTGTTTTCGTCCATAACTTGTCTGGTTATGAACCATAACTTGACAAGTTATGAACCATAACTTGACAAGTTATTGTACATAAATCACGATTTTTATTCATAACTTGTTTGGCTATAAACCATAACTTGACAGGTTTGTCCATAACTTATCTGGTTATGAACCATAACTTGACAAGTTAGACAAATTATGGCCTATTAATTTCTATAACTAAAAGTTGGCCTATATACCTCCTTAAACTTTTCATATTAACCTATTTTCAACTATTTCGCATATATAAATCGGCCCCTTTTTACTCGAGACTTTTGACCCCAATTTGAAAAACGGGGCTGGGGCGTTGGGCTTGGAGTTGAATTGGTTTTGATTATTTGAGAAAAGTACTGGTTTGTTATGATTTTGTAAATGTTTATTATTTATGTCATTTTAAATAATTAAGTGTTATTGTGATATCTTATTTTCTCTTTATTAATTGAATGATAATTGTTTATTAATTTTTAAATTGAGTGATATTTTTAGTTTTTTTTTTTT
>NW_010366447.1:0-622 GCF_000414095.1 Morus notabilis | reverse complement strand
CTCTTTTATTGACATTAAAAAGCAGTATTGTTCTTAATTGATTATCATGCATGAGTCATACCTCTCTATGATAGTCTCATCATGCAGTCATACAGTCCATACACCACTGGTTTAGAATTTATAAATTGAACAACTAAAAAGAATTCGTGAAAGACATAAATCCCTCATTTGAACATGTAATGACTTGTGTTGATGTAAAGAGGGAAAATAAAAGTTGACATTGAGCTGTTAGAATTAGAGTTGATGAAAAGAGAGGAAATAAGTTGACATTGAGCTGTTAGAGAGAGATAGAGAGAGTCCTTCATTTGAACAAATAATGACTTGTGTTGACGAAGAAGTGTTTTTTGCACTCTCTGGATTCAAATACTTCATTTGATTGAAATCTTAAACCAAATTCGTTGCCTTCTCTTGTCTCATGGCCAACAACATTTTTGCATTGATAACTTAACCCCTCTCACGAAACTTTCACTTTCACTTTCTCCTCCTATTAAATAAGCTCTTTAAAATTTAAACATGTGAATTTATAATTGGTTGAAAAGGTGTGATGATGATGGATGTGTAGCTACAAATAGGCTTGAAAGACCTCAAATTGAAAATATTGTTGTAGCTACAGATATGGACC
>NW_010366446.1:0-477 GCF_000414095.1 Morus notabilis | reverse complement strand
AATTCTAGAAGATAAAAGAGAAAGGAGAAGAAGGAAAAACAAGCTCCAAGTCAAGCTCATGTCCAATCTTCAATCAAGCCTGCAAAATCATTGTATTTTCCT
Source organism: Morus notabilis (assembly GCF_000414095.1). NCBI lineage: Eukaryota > Viridiplantae > Streptophyta > Magnoliopsida > Rosales > Moraceae > Morus > Morus notabilis. The sequence continues at coordinate 375 of NW_010366446.1, read as the reverse complement.
CTTTTGGTGTTTTCCAAGCGTCCCGATGTGATTCCTAGCTCATTTCTATTTATCCTCTCGTTGAAATCAGTGCAATTGAAGCCCTAAATAACCGCAGAACGCGTGGAGGCGCTGCAGCGGATCACTTTTCCACTATAGCGCTGTTAGGATTTTTGAGAAAACCCCTAATAGTGCAGGCAAATCCACTGCAGCATGTGTTTTTCCCATTGCAGTGGGTCTTCAATTTCTGGAATGGTGTTGCAGCGTAAGAAGTAGGTGCTGCAGTGCCTGAGGCAGGGGCCTGGGGCTAGTTTTTTGTTGCCCGCGCTGCAGAGCGAATTTCATTTCGCTGCAGCAGCTTCATGGTTTGATTTGTCTCCCATTTTCACTCTTTTA
>NW_010366445.1:0-675 GCF_000414095.1 Morus notabilis | reverse complement strand
TATATATATATATATATATATATGCTGACCGGTCACCAAGTTACAATATTTCACTTTCTGTACGAGCACATTGAACTCAAGGTAATACAATGTGTTTGGCGCTGTTTGTTCCTTACTCATCCAATAATGATGGATTTAGTTCCTGAATTAGCCCTTCAATTTAAGTTTGTTTTGTCTAATATTCGATCTAGCAATAAATTTGTGAATAGACTTTTGATATTTAATAGAGGAAACCATGTGTTTATCGTATAAAAATACATGAATTTTTTTTTTTTTTTTTAGAAAAAAGCATAATTAGATGCAATATATTAATTTTTAAGGGAGTAGAGCATTTTGCACCTTTTGTGTTTCATTCGGTAAAATTATAAATTATCAGATGATAGACACGCATTTACCTCAATTAAACTTTAAAGTATTATATTCATTGGTACCTCTTAAATTTTAGAGTCATTTCTAGTTGACCCTTAAATTTTAAAAACTCGCACTTTACTTTCTACATTTTAAATTATTGCCATTTAGCCACCTCCATTAGAATTTTTGTTAAAAACATATGAAAAAAAAAGAGGCCAAGGCAGTACAATCACACAGTCTTTATGTAAAACCTTTATATACTAAAAACCAAAAAGAAAAAAAAAAGACTACATGAACACAATTAACCCCCTTGTTTTTTATTTG
>NW_010366444.1:1158-1367 GCF_000414095.1 Morus notabilis | reverse complement strand
CGCTAAATTCGTGGCGATTGTAGAGGGGGAAGAGAGCTTTGATCTGACGAATTATGGGACTCGTTACGATAGAAAAAGTTGTCACCGTTCCCGTGCCAGTTGTAGATCACAAAGAGAGCTTCGATCTAACGGCTGATGGTCCCCGTTATGACACCAAAATTTGTCACCCTTCCCGGGGCGGTTGTAGAGCGCGAAGAGAGCTTCGATCT
>NW_010366444.1:0-1073 GCF_000414095.1 Morus notabilis | reverse complement strand
GTCTGAAGGGCCGGCCCCGTTACGACACCAAAGGTTGTCCCCGTTCCCGTGGCAGTTGTAGAGCACGAAGAGAGCTTCGATATGACGGATGATGGGCCCCGTTACGACACGAAAAGATGTCACCGTTCCCGTGGCAGTTGTAGAGCGTGAACAGAGATTAGATCTATCGGTTGATGGGCGCCGTTACACACCAAAAGTTTTCAGCGTTCCTTTGGCCATTGTAGATTGTGAAGAGAGCTTTGATCTAACGGCTAATGGGGCCAGTTACGACACAAAAAATTGTCACAGTGTCGTGGTGGTTGTAAAGGGCGAAGAGAGCTTTGATCTGACAGATTGTGGGCCTCGTTACGACACCAAAAGTTTTCACCGTTCCCGTGCCATTCGTAGATCGCGATGAGAGTTTCGATCTAACAACTGATAGGCCCCGTTATGACACCAAAAGTTTCACCGTTCCCGTGGTAGTTGTAGATCCCGAAGAGAGCTTCAATCAAACCACTGATGGGCCCCATTTCAACACCAAAAGTTTTCGTCGTTCCCATGGCGGTTGTAGGGCGCGAAGAGAGCTTCGATCTAACGCCCGATGGGCCCCATTAGGACACCAAAAGTTTTTGCCGAAAACGTGGCAGCTGTAGATCACGAAAAAAGGTTTGATCTAACTACTGATGGGCCCTGTTCCGACACCAAAAGTTGTCACCGTTCCCATGGCGGTTGTAGAGTGCGAAGAGAGCCTCGATCTGACGGATTATGGGCCCCGTTACGACACCAAAACTTTTCATCGTTCCCGTGGCAGTCGTAGATCGCGAAGAGAGCATCGATCTAACGGCTGATGGGCCCCATTACGACACCAAAAGTTGTCGTCATTCCTGTACCATTCGTAGATCGTAAAGAGAGCTTCTTTAATCTAACGGTTGATGGGCCCCGTTACGACACCAACATTTGTCGCCCTTCCCGGGGCGGTTGTAGAGCGCGAAGAGAGCTTCGATCTAACGGCTGATGGGCCCCATTTCGACACTAAACCTTGTCGCCATTTTAGTGGCAGTGGTAGAGCGCGAAGAGAGCTTCAATATAACCTC
>NW_010366443.1:0-896 GCF_000414095.1 Morus notabilis | reverse complement strand
TAAAGACGTGGGTTTAGAATTCCGCTTTCATTTGAGAATAAGCGGTTGACTTATGGCTTATTTTTTTAGAGTGTGATTTGAATGTAATTTTTGAGTTAAATTTGAGTTATAATTTGAGTTAAAATTGTAACTTGAATAAAGTTTAGTAAAATTAAATAAAATTGAAACTTAAAAAAACGTGAATTTAAATAAAGTTGTAATTTGAGTTTAAATTTTTTCTGAGTTTTGTTGCAAACAAATAATCTCTTAAAGACTTGGATTTTGATAAACGATAAGAGTGATGGTCAAATTAGAATGTCATAAAAATTATTGATAAAAGTTTTTAACCATAGAAAAATTGTTTAAAGTAAAAAAGAAATGGTCTACTACTAATACTAATCAAATATATTTTAGACAATTAACCAGAAATATGGATAAGTTTTTCATTTTGAGGAAAGGTTCAAACTAGAGAAGAGGTATGAGTGGTTCTGGAAGGAGCATTTGTTGCAGAAGGGTAAGGATCGTCTTTCTTGTGGTCATATGATTTTATTACCAGCCAAGGAATCTACCGCCAAGAAAACCTCTTTCGCTCCATCTACATGTGTCTCACATTTCATGTACGTATTTTCACCTGACAATGATGATGAGTCTCGTAACGACTCAGAGTATTGGTCAGTCACATTGAGGGCGTGCAAGAAAAAATGTTTTCGCAAATGCAGGAAAAAGGGATTTCAACTTCAGAGGCCAGAGATTCGTTCACTTCGTAAATTTGAATTTTTAATTCGAGTTGAGATGTGACATTTTCTGATAGCTTTTTACTGTAGTAAAAAAGTTTGATATGACATTTTTTTAGAGCTCTTTACTGTAGAAATCTAAAACTGAAAACTCGAATCGGTAAAATAAACGAGGTAGTGTTA
>NW_010366442.1:0-1581 GCF_000414095.1 Morus notabilis | reverse complement strand
TGAAGAAGAAGAATAAGAAGAAGGGGCTTAATCGTCTAGATATAGGCCTCGTTGAGATGTGATATTTTCTGAGAATTTTTCATTCTAGTAAAAAAAAGTTAAGTGTGACATTTTTTAAAAATTTTTTACTGTAAAAATATAAAATTAAAAACTTAAATTGGTAAAATAAATGAGACAATAATTTTTTTTAATTTGGCTTTTATAATAATTATTAAATGTAGGAGGTCTTATTATAATTCGGTATTCTAGGATTTTAATCCAATAGTTATTTATAAAGATGCAAAAAGGGGCTGAACTGAGCCTCCTTAAGCCCACGCGGGCCGTGAGCCGGGCCGGCTCAACTTATGAAATTGATAGGCCAAGTTAGACCGGTCTTATAAGAATTATCTGAGTCTAGTCTACGGACCTTGATTTATTATTACATCTCTAGTTATTTATCCCTATTGCTAGGAAATTTTAACTCACCCTACTATAGATTTCCCCTAAAATAAAATACTAAATAGTATTCTATTCTTTTTCTTTTCTACTCATCTTTTCTTCTTTGAAAGTAATTTTTAAACGCGTTCACTTCATTAATTTAAATTTGTTGATTCGAGTTAAGAAAGTGAATTTAAGTTACAAAAAATTTGAGTTTACTTTGGACTTTGAGTTAATTATTGAGGAAGAGATTGATTTGACATTTAAAATTTAAGTTTTATATTCACTTGTATTAAAACCAAACTCCAATTACAAAAAAATGTCTTTTTCTATAGAGATAATGTACACTGTAAAATTAAATTTAAATAATAAGAAAATAATAAGTGAGTGAAACTCACCGACTCAAATTATTACTCAAATTTAAAATTTAAATTGCGTTTAATAAATTTATAACTCAACTTAATTTTACACTTCAATTAAATTTACTCTGAGTGTGATAAGTGAACGGCCGTTTTCCTATGTGAAAAACTCTCTTTTATGTTAAAAAGGAAAAGTAAAGGCTTTAAAAGTTTGATTTTAAAAGAAAAGTAAAGGTGAAAGAAAAATGAAAAGAAGCGAGAAAGTTAGAGAAAGAAAAAAATAATAATAAAAAAATAAGTGTGTACTGCATCACTCACAGTAAACCAAAGTTCAGCTCTTCAAAGTGGTGAACAAGAAACAACCCCAGTTGCTACTTCACACCCCAACACGAAACGTGCACTTCCATTCATTCTCTTTCAATGCCATCCCTGACTTAGTTGAAAACAATTAAAAAATAAAATTTCCCAACTCTCAAAATCTTCTTTCTGATCTCTCTTTATTTGGGGTTTGTTCAGACTTAGAGAGAGAGAGAGAGAGCCATGGGAAGAAATTCCCTTTTCTTTCTCGCTCTAACAACGCTTGCCATTACTTACACCCTTCAGTTCCAAGCTCACGCAGCTCCTCCAGGTACCCGAAAACTTTTGATTTGAATATTTTTTATCTCTTTGGTTTGTGGGTTGTTCTGGGCATGTTTTGTTTTCTTCGATTCTTTTCATGGTTCGTTTGCTGTTTATGTTGATTCTGAGAAAAATGAGAAAAGAAAAACCATTTCTGGGTTTCTTATTTGGGTTTCTCTGATTTGTT
>NW_010366441.1:0-1813 GCF_000414095.1 Morus notabilis | reverse complement strand
GAGTACTAATTTTATTTCTCATGCATTTGTTTCTGTGAATGATGGGAAACAATTAACACAAAATCATTTATTAATAATGTTTGTGGGTTTTTTTTTTTTTTTTTTTTTTTGATTTGATTTGAGGCAAAATCATCTATTTATGTGGTTTGGCTGGAATTTTAGTTTGGATGGGCATAATGACACAAGAATAACGCTCATCTTATGAGACGAGGAGAGTTGACTTTTACAGCCAAGCATGTATTTGTAACACTATTAAAACAGAGGGGCACTTCAGTTCACTTCTCCCAAAAGAAATCAAGTGGTGGGACTAAAAAGAGAAGGTATGGGTAAAAATATATAAGAAATTTGACAGAGTAGGAAAACAAAAATACTCTACTGATAGGAATTATGAGTAGGATCACAACTTTACCAAACTGGGGCCCAAGTTTTCTAAAAGCTATCATGTCCCTCAAAATAAATTACGTTGGATTTCTGATTATTATATTAAAAGCTTGGTATAATGCTCTGATTTTTTTTCTTTCTTTATACCATGTTGATAGTCTTTGAAGCTGAATTCAATAGAAAGCGACATATGTAGAGTTTGGCCTCTCAATTGGACGCTTGGTTGTTTTCTTCTTGTATATTATTCAAATACAAGTATCTTTCAAAGCCAACGTAAAAGAAAAGTAAGTGTACAATCTTCTGAGGCAGCAATTTTGTCCCCATTTAGGGAAGGTTCTTTTTGCCCTGCACGCAATTTGCTTATCCATCCGATGAACTTTACTCAATCACTAACTATCAAACTGATCAGACCAGTTTAATTTGCTGTTTTTAACTAACTCTCCATCCAAGAAGAAAACCGGATTTTTCCAAACCCATCGGTATGTCCTTAACTTGTTTCTGATCAAAGAAGATCAAATTTTTCTTCTGTTACTTAATGTATAGAACATGAAGTGTTCTAATGGATCATAATGTTTTCCTTCAAATTGTTATGGTTTCAAGGTACTACTGATCGTAACTGTTCAGGTGCTTTTTGTGGAGTGAAACTGAATTGTTATGTAGAAATTTAACCCAATCACTGATTGGATTACAAGGAGCTCATGATCTATAGACATTTGTTTGCCCAGGATAAAATGGCAACTGAACCTGTCAACGTGAACGAGTTCCAAGAATTGGCGAAGAAGATCCTTCCAAAAATGTACTATGATTTCTACACTGGAGGAGCTGAGGACCAGCACACACTAAAACAGAATGTTGAGGCGTTTCAAAGAATCTTGTGAGTCTTAGACCTACTTCATGTTAGTTATTACAGTAACATAAAGAGAAACGAGTATAACTTTATTTCTCATTCATTTGTTGCTGTGGATTTCCAGACTACGACCAAGAGTTCTTGTAGATGTTAGCAGAATAGATATGTCAACAACTGTATTGGGTTTCAAAATCTCCGCACCTATTATGATTGCTCCAACTGCTATGCATCAATTAGCTCATCCCGAAGGTCTAAATTCCTAGATGAATTCTCCCATCAGATAATGACTTCAAAGTTCAAACTCTCTCTTTTACAATGCATGATGTATAATTCTTCTGCAAGTTTACCGCAGGAGAGGTCGCCACTGCTAGAGCAGCGGATGCATGCAACACCATCATGGTATTGTCGTTCTCGTCCACCCGCACCATAGAGCAAGTTGCTGCGAGCTGCAATGCTGTTCGGTTCTATCAGTTATATGTACTCAGTCCTTCTCAAGCGCTTTATTTATCATCATTGTGTTGTTCTAGTTTTCCTCAGGGCAAAAACAGTAGCTCGAACTTTAACATTGCGTCCCGTTTTGAATAG
>NW_010366440.1:0-1374 GCF_000414095.1 Morus notabilis | reverse complement strand
AAAAAAAAAAGGACATCATCAGTCTGAATTTTTCATGGAAAATTAAGGCTTAATTAATATATGTTATACTATAGTTGAACACGTGGATGCAGCTATTAATTCCTCCATTGAAGTTGGTACTTCATTTTGATAATTGTATATATATGGTTTATTGCTAGCCGTTGATCCCTCCATTGTCAGTAACATATCACGGTCGATGAATTCTGGTCTCTCTTTTACCAAAAAAATAATAATAATAAAAAAGAGAAAGAATTCTGGTTTCTCCTGAGCAAAATTAGTTTCTATCTTTTCGCGTCTTATACCTTTTGCTTCTCTTGGATATTCTTACTTTCTGGCCCGGCCGTCTAAAAATTTCCAGCATATAATCAGTAATCTCATCCGGAACTTTTCCACAAATAGAACATGCTCCGCAATATTATACAAGTACATGCAAATCTTTTAATATTAATTGGCGTCACAATTTTGTAAACACGTGACAATAAAAAGAATAGTAATTCACCCGTTATATGAGCTGGTATTAAAAATATTTGAATTATAGTTAAGAGTTCCTATTATTTGTATATATTTTTTAAAATTTTCTCTAATAGGCCTCCTTATTAGTATTGACAAATTACATCAAGATTAAGAAAATATGCAGAATGAACAATTTCTGATATAAATTTAAAGTAACACTTGAATATTTAAGTTTAGAGTAGGATCTCAATAAATTAATACTAAATAAATCAGGGTTAGGGATAACTTAGGAATGGATGTTCATAGCCTCTATAACAAACGGGCTAATGAGGCATCCGAGATAAATTAGAGTAAAGTAATAAATTTAAAATAATAATAATAAATGGAAAACTTGCACAAATTGCAACACACTAAGAAAGAAAGCATGATTGACTAAACTTAATTACTCATAAATACCATCAACAAAGACCAGCAATCAACGAAATATCAACATTTTAAAAAAATATCAAAAGACCCAAAACAAAAAACAAACGAAAGGAAAAAGAGTCCGAATAATTTCATTTAGTATTATAATCTTCTATTCATCCCATGAAGGAAAAGAAGGGGAAAAAAATACAAAATAAAACTTTTCTCAAGGGAAAAAGAAGGAGCACGTAACATAAACCTAAAGAAGAGTTCGACAGCTAGTAAAAATATATCTCCACACACTATGTATCAACAAAAAAAAAAAGGAAAAGTGAATGCTTTTCTATAAAAAAAAAAGAAAAAAAAAGTTTAGCACTCACACAAAATCGCCAATCTGATGAGTTTTGATGTCTGCGAGAGGCAGTGAGAGCACCAGGCCATTATTAATGCTATAGGCTATAGCTAGATTAATGTCTAATTGGCTGTTAAAAAAAAAAAAAAAAAAAAAAAAAAAAA
>NW_010366439.1:0-947 GCF_000414095.1 Morus notabilis | reverse complement strand
AGTGTCCATTTGATATAGTCACTACATATAGATCGATCCACCATAAATAATTCATAATTAGAGCTAGGTGAAATCCGTTAACCTCTCTAGTTACATCTTTATCCTTGAGTACCATTGATTCTCTAATGGATAGTGATTCATAAAAAATATTCATGAATCGAAGCTCCAACTAATCTAAATACTGAATCAACCCTCAAGGAAATTATTTATCTGCTTCTTTCTTAAGAAGGAATGGATTTCATATTGTAATATTACCATTCCCGGCTACCTATTTCTCCATGTCTCCAAGATACAAGGATAAGATTTAAGTGAGTCGAGATCTTTACCGAGTAAATCAAAAGACATGTATCCATAAATAGGAGTCTGCTAACAACTCAGGATTAAGATCATTCTATATATGACCATCAGTAGACTCAATTACAAATTCTATAGCTCACAGAAATTATTAAAAATTCCTATTGTGTCTGTATCCCAGTCATACATAATATCATTATGTAAAATACACTCACTTTGATATCTCAACATATCAACGATCAGATAAGATCGTTCCATTTAGAATGGGAATGACATGTATTAATAAGGTGGTCAATTAAAGATTCCAAACTTTAATCGATAAGCATTATGGACTTTATGTTTCGATTATTATCCTTAAATATTATCCTCTAGTATATAACACTTATATACCATATTTAAGGTTACATAAATAATCGTGGAATTTCAATGATATTCATAAAGTATTCAATGTTACATGCACATAAACCATATATGGAACAAGTTCTAGATCACTCAAGAATTTCTTAAGCTAAGTTGCTTCTTTTGCTGCTTCATAAGCCGCAACATATTCAGCTTCTGTGGTCGAGTCAACAACACATTTTTACTTGACACTTCTCTAAACCATGGCTCCACCACCAAGTGTGAACACAGATCCGGATGTCGACCTTCGACTA
>NW_010366438.1:0-900 GCF_000414095.1 Morus notabilis | reverse complement strand
AAAAAAAATTACCTATTGGGTTCTTATTTTCTTCAGCTTTTCAAGCAGAAAAAGGTTATTTTTTAATCTGGGTTTGTTAGTAATCTTCCTAGAGAACCCAACCACAAGTTGTTCATGTTCCATTAAATATTGTTCCATTTCTATTGCGTTATGCTGTGGGCATTGTCAGGAAGATTTGAATATTTAAAAAAAAGCTGAGTCTTCTCAACGGCTATATATTATTTGACCGTTAACAGCGGAGGTGTTTTAGGATCCTTGATCACCGGCCCATCGGCCTTTTGGGCTTCCCACGTGCCGATCACACTGATTAGTTTACCTCTTACCGACCACGCTTTTTGCATTGAAGATTCTGTTTAGTTTATTAGAATTTTGAAAAGTAATTGATAAAAAGAATTTTTTTTTTTAAAAAAAAAAAACGACACAAAATGTGAATTTTGTACGTTTCTGAAGCAAGCCCATTTAATGGGAGATACCTTGGAGCAATTCACATGTCGAGCTTAAGAAGATTTCCATGTGGCTAATAGCTAAATCTATTAGGAAATACATTTGCCTTCTTTTGTTCATTTTGTGATAGTTATAGTTTATTGATTCGAGTTTTTAATTTAAATTCAGATTTAATTTTATGTGAGATATTTTTATTGTAATAAAAAAAATTAGATATGATTTTTTGTGAGACTTTTTAACTGTAGTAAAATTAAAATTAAAAACTCAAATCAGTAAAATAAATAAGAATTAAGAAAAACGTAAAGTCAACTTAGTGTAATATGAATTAGCATGTGATTGCTTTAGTTTGTCAATGCTATAAATACATATATATATATATATATATTATATAGAAGAGTTTTCTTTTAATGATTGTATAACTAAAGAATAAAAACATAAAATGTTATTAAATTTGTT
>NW_010366437.1:0-2127 GCF_000414095.1 Morus notabilis | reverse complement strand
ACTCCGTTTCGTCGATGGAGGTGAGGAAGGAGGAGAGGCTGCTGTCGTCTTCGAAGATCGACGACATGCAGACCTGGCTCAGCACCACGATCACGGATCAGGAAACCTGCCTGGACGCGCTCGACGAACTGAATTCCACAATTACTCCTCAATTGAGGACGAAAATGCAGAACTCGACCGAGTTCGCGGGCAACAGCTTGGCGATTGTGGCGAAGATAATCAGAGTGTTGGCGAAGCTAAACGTGCCGATTCACCGGAGGCTTTTAGGGCAAAGTGAGGATGGATTTCCCGAATGGCTCAGCGCCGGAGACCGGAGGCTGCTTCTGGATGATCAGCAGAACAACGAGACGGTGCGCGCGACGGTGGCGCAGGACGGGACGGGGGATATCAAGAAGATCCAAGAGGGGGTCGACGCGGTCCCGAAGAAGAGCAAGACGAGATTCGTGATAAGAATCAAGCAAGGGACTTATTTGGAGAATGTGGTGTTGGACAAGAACAAGTGGAATGTGATGATGATTGGAGATGGCAAGACCAAGACTATTGTCTCTGGTAGCTTAAACTTCATCGATGGCACTCCCACCTTTCACACTACTACTTTCGGTACTATTCTAATTCCTTTTGCTCAGATAATTTTAACTTTCTCTGTGACATTTTATCTTGTTTAATATTGCTTATGACTTCCTAGTTCCTACTGATTGATTTTTTGTTACTTGTTAGTCCTTTGAAAATAATTGCATAGAAGCTATTAAACTTCTATTGCTTATGATTTCCTTTGAAAACATAAACAAGTGCTTGTTTGGTTCATAAATTTTATTGAATTGTGGTTTAAACTTGCGAAATAAACGGCACATTACTTTATCATTAGAGCTTGCCACACCGTAAATATAGTTAATTAGTCTTTCATTCGTCTGAAATGTGTCTTGTGATCGCATCAGAAGCACAAGGCACATATATAATGTTGATAGTTGGTGGGTTTTTATATTTATTCTTCTTTTTTGGGTGTGCCAGTACTTCCAATTTTTTCAATTAGCTTTGTCATTAAAAAGTAAAACGCTGGCAAAAAATTCTCAGCTCGCGTAGTGTGGAACTCAGAGATCGGGATGAGTCAACAATTTACATTTTTATTTATCTTTTACATTCAAAAATTAATATACGATTTTTATGAATTAATTCAACAAGCGGCACTATTTTTTTATAAATATTCTATTTTTTATGATTTTCTTTATTTTTCGTATTTAAAAAATAAAATATAATAAAAATGACATCAAAAAATTATGAAATTTTGCAGACATGATACTTACATTTTTCCGAGCATGCCTGCGAAAAATGGCCTCAAAAAATGACAAAAAAAAAAGTAAAACGTTGTCAAAAAGCCCCCGGCCCGCGTAGTGGGCCGCCCAGGGGCCGGGATGGGTCAAAAATTTTCATTTATATTTATGTTTTACATTCTAAAATTAATTTATGATTTTTAAGAATTAATGCAACAAGCGGTACTATTGTTTGATGAATATTCCATTTTTAATTATTTTATTTATTTTTTGTATTTGAAAAATAAAATAAAATAAAAACGATGTCAAAAAATTATGAACTTTTGCAAACACAATCGTTAAATTTTTCTGGGCATGCCTGTAAAAAATAACCTAAAAAAATGACAAAAAAAATAAAACGTTGTCAAAAAGCTCTCGGCCCGCATTGTAGGGCGCCGAGAGGCCGGAATGGGTCAAAAATTAACATTTTTTTATTTATTGTTATTATTTTTTTTTTTACTGAATGGTTGTAATTAAAAAGTTTTATTTTTCCCTGTCATTCAAACATACTGTTAAACGCTTTACCACAAGCTAATGTAGAGATATGTTGGAAAAATAGCTTAAAACCCCTTTCTTAAGATACTATTTTCAGGCTCGATTTTAAGCAAAATCCACTTCACGTTAGTTGATGGTTCAATTTGGATTTGCATTTTCCGTTTTGAAGAGATCAAAATTATATATTTATATGCTTAAAATGATGAACGGGTAAATTAGAATTGACTCTCAAAGTGCTCCCATGAAGTTGGAAAAACCTAAGGAAAAACTCCCATAAATTTAGGGAAAAGTTAAAAGTCTTTTGTCGCACATCGGAAAGATACGA
>NW_010366436.1:0-2489 GCF_000414095.1 Morus notabilis | reverse complement strand
TATTATAATTATTAAATTAATTTTTTAATGGTTAAAATTAAAATAAAAACATTTTTATGTCATATCTGTAAATTTTTTTATGTAAATATGCATAAATTTAATTATTAAAAACTATTTTAATATCCGTAAAAGTCGTATGCACGAAAGTTTCCAATTTTGGAGGGTATTGAAGGTCTAACTATTCATGTTTGTCGCAATCCTATGTTGCTGTCTGTACCAATTGGAAAGCCGTATAATATTCAACAACACGTGTGGAGCAACAGAAGTTTACGTCGTGTCCATTTTCCAAAACCAATTTAATTCTAGATAAATTTTGTCAACACTGTGGGGTCATCATTAGCCGTTGATCAGCGTAGACTCATCCGACGGCTGAGACAAGATCCCAGGTAGCTATAGCAAAGTCAAAATACGCCTGTTTAGTTCGCTGATTTTAGTTTTTAATTTGAGTTAAAATGTAATTTTATGTAAAAATTTTTCACTGTAGTAAAAAAATTAGATGTGATTATTTCTGATAGCTCTTTACTATAATAAAATTTAAATTTTAAAATTAAATCAGTGAAATGAACGAGGTTAAAATAATTTATAGGAAAATAGAAAGTTGGTCAACAGTTTAACTAATAAATTTCGGAAACGCCAAAAAAGTCAAAACCATGAAAGTTGTTTAAAATTCAACGGTGTCCCCACAGGGTACGCAGGTTGATTTGTGGTTTCTTGGAAGCACTCAAAAGTCAAAATGCATGCAAACTGCAAAGCAAAAGTTGTCAATGTTATTCCAGCAAAAAACAAAAAAAAAAACAAACAAAAAAGTTGTCAATTGGTCAAATAGAAGGAAAAGCTATTCTAAGGTTACATTAATATATATAAAGCAATTTAAAGATAAATGATTTGTGTGAGGTATACATATTTAACTTGTTATTTTATGTCATCGTCATACAATAAGTTGTTAAAAATAATTTAAAATTTTATAAATAACATAACATGATATAATTAATTAGATATCATTGGAGATATTAAAATTAAACGAAAAATTTAAAAATTTAGATATGCATGAAAAATATGTTATTTAGCATCAATATTGTTATTGGGTATCTAAAAATAAAATTACTCAAAAAAATAATAATGTAATTATTTGGTCTATATCGTAGTTGAAGAAGCAATAAATAGGGATTTGATTCTTATGATTTCTTGGCATCAACACCGAATATTATTATTACTTGAAAAAACTCCTTTTTTTGTTTTTTATGTAATTGGTGAGAGCTATGAATGAACTCTTTACAATGGTCAATGAATGCATCCGCACAAAGTAACTTTCATATAGATCTTTAAGGGAAACGTGGATGAGTTTGTATGGTAATAAAAACAAAAACGGTGGCACACAAATAATTATTGAAATAAAATCGAAGCCAAACAATTTTATGTTCTCTATTTTTTTTTGTTTGTTCTTATCTAAAAAAATGAAAAAATGGTTGCAGGATTAGGTGACAATACGGGTCACGATACGCATCAAGACACGAACACGATACAAATACAAATATATGATTGCCATGAAATTGACTTAAATGGATTCGATTTAATAACTTTTTTATTTAAAATATATAAAAATAAGGACAAATATTTTTTAACAAAATTTTTTAATAGTTTTAACTTAAATAACATGAAAAATATAAGAACTTGTTCAATTGCACCTAAACTTAAAAGAAGTTTGAACTCAAATCATAATTTTATTCAAGTTCATGTTCTTTTATAAAATTTGAGTTTGAACTTAAATTTTTACTTGAGTTTGGGGATAAAATCTAAGTTTAAGTTCCCCTTTCAACTCAAGTTCCTAAACTCAAACTCAAATTAATGAACAATATTTTTTTCTATTCTTAAAAACGCCATAACTTTTTCGTTTTAATTCCGATTGAGATAATTTTTTTTCTATGCGTTCACAACAAAGAGACGAATAAAACCTCACCCATATACCCTATTAAAATTTTTCATCACTATTTAGTTTTATTAAAATACTATCTAAATACAAATTTAAGTTTTGACCCATCCAAATACAAACTCAAATAGATTATCAATTCAAACCATAACTCAAATGTGTACATCCAAACACAAATACAAATTAGAGTTCCAACTCAAATACACCTTAACTCAAATCAATATCTGAACTCAAGTCACTCTAACTCAAAAAATGTAAATGAACAAGCCCTAAGATTTGTGACTTATGTTAACAATTTAAAATATAGATAGATGGACTAAAAAATAATACTCAAATTGTTTACATTAACCGTAACATTACGGATCTAAATGACATTTTAACTAAACGAATAACACGTGAATCAATTAGAATATGACACGAAAGTTTAGATCGATAAAAACACAATCAATTCGAATATGACACGAAAGTTTAGATAGACACAAACACAACACGACCAACTTGCCACCTCTCTTCATGCATTTAGAATAATTCCTAAATCATAATGGCATCCAACTTTTACCAA
>NW_010366435.1:0-826 GCF_000414095.1 Morus notabilis | reverse complement strand
ATGCTCTTAGAGTGACAAAATTCATGAACATCCTTACAACATTTTTTTTTATATAAGAAGTTTTGTTTTTATAAGAATCTCTTCTTGTGACAATTTTTTTTTTTTTGTTGTTGGGTCACTTGGACGAATATCACTTATAAGAGTTGGCAAATATACCCTTTTTATTGGGGGGAAAAAAAAAGAAGCCTAATACGGGACAGACGAATGGTTAAACTTCGAAAGTGGAATACTTTCAAATTTGCATCATTTTTACTTTTTAATTAATAAAATTATACTACATGGCATGTTTTATATGAATTGAATTATTGCATGACTAACTAATAAATTATTATATGATCACATTTTATGCTAAACAATAACGTGAATTACTATAACGACGTTAATTTTTTTTTTCTACTTATAATATATATATATATATATATTATCTCCAACGAGCCATTTCCTATATATCTTTGGGCTCTTTGGTATAAGGTTAGGTCCATGCTTCTTTTACTTGGTGTTTGTCTACAAGGCCCATAATTAACATGCAGAGATCTGTAGCTTCACGAAACTTAGTCGCTCATCAGCATCGGAGTTCAATGAAACGGATGGGCTGAATATGGGCCATGGGGATTGAATTGCGACACAAATAAAAAAAAAAAAGGGTGTTCATTTATCTAACGAGTATATTTCATGATTATTGAGGATATCGTCTTTTCCAGTCTATGAATACCCAAAACATGAGATATGATTTTATATGAGAAATTTTTACTATAATAAAAAAATTAAATGTGACTATTTTTAAAAATTTTTTACTATAAAAAAATTCAAATTTTATTTTTTAAAT
>NW_010366434.1:0-986 GCF_000414095.1 Morus notabilis | reverse complement strand
GATATGAATGCATATATGGGTGTGCATTATTATTTGCATTTATTATGGCCTACTGTTACTTACCGAGCGAAAGCTCATTAGGTTTGTTCGTGTTGTAGGAAGCACGAGTAAGACACCGGCACCCTAAACCTGTTTGTTGGGCGTGTGGAAAAGGATGAAGCAGTGACATGTGGGCAAGTGGGTAGTGGATACATCACATTTTTTAAAAACGCTGCTAAGCCTTATGTGTATAAAGTAAATATTATTTTAGGAAGGTAGACGAGTTATGTAATGAAAGTAAAGTATACGAGAGAATGAGGCTATATATGCATAGCAACCTTAAGTCCCAAGGTATGCATAATGTATCTAAAATATTATAACATTAATGGCATGCATAGCAAAAATGTTATTGCCTTAAGAGCATATGAATGGTAATGACATGCGAATGTTAGGTTAAATACATGACCACGAGTAAGGAGAACAAGTTCAAGGTTTTAAAAGAAAAGTTGAAATTGTTTTTAAGATAGTAATTTATGATATTCGAGTTTTATAAAAATCACTGAACGATGTTTTATTCCGCTAAATGTTATTAGAATCAATTTTATTATTGAAGAAAAAAAATTAGTCTGAATTTTTAAGAGGTTATAATTAAAAAGTAGTAAAAGATAGGAAATGCTAAGTATGAATTTAGAATAGATGACTGAAAGTTAAGGGTCGTCACAGTATTTTAAAAACCTTGTTATTTTTATTTTTTTTTTCTTTTCTTCATCTTGTTGAATTCGGCTAGGTGATGGAGGTTATGTATGTTCATGTTTGAACTATGCTTTAATTTGTTGTTTCATTATTAACAATTGCTTTCAAGGTCTTATTTTTCAATGAGTAATGCTAAAGAGACCAACTCAAACCCTAACTTTTGTGTACCAACTAATGTGACATGTGAGTTGTTATCATTTTATTATTTGCATCTCTTATCATGAGTTGTTCAATTACATGAATTCGTCCCTTAG
>NW_010366433.1:0-1245 GCF_000414095.1 Morus notabilis | reverse complement strand
TTTTTTAGTTTGGGTGAGCAATGATATCTTTTATGTTGTTTGATTGGACAATGGAATTAAATCTGATTTCTTAACTTCCTTGTGAATGACAAGTGGAATAGAATTTTTGAGTGAAGTGACTAATGAGTTACAAAAAATATGTGTATATATTATTTGCAAATACAAACAATAATAATAATAATAATAATAACTAAAATAATATTGAAATCGCAATCGGCAAACCATGCACACGGCACTTATTTCACGGGCCTAGTAGAAAAGCATGTGCGCGTTAAACAAAGAAAGGTCGATTATGCATAATTGTTTAATGTTGCACTAAACACTGAGCGCTAACAAATATTTAAATATCAAATATCATATCCCTTTTTTTATCTGCATTATTTGACTTCTTCCTCTATCTTAGAAATATGCCGAAATAATCTCGATTAGCAGAACACTTAAACAATTGTCTACGTCTTTTAATGGAAAATAACTTTTCTTAAATGCCACTACGGCTACGTAAGCGAATTCTTCACATAATGTTCGGTAACCAAAAGACAATTAATAAGTCTAATTAGTTGAAAATTTTGAAGGTCCTTCTAGTGGATCTTTGAACTTAAAAATGGACACATTTTCAGGCATGATCTCCGTAGATTCTCTGTTTGGCAACTCAGATATTTAAAATGACATATATTCCTCCACGTGTGTGAATATTAAAATATCCAATACACCAATACATAAAAACCCTTAAAGGCCAACAAAGATTTATACTAAAGAAAAAAAAAATGTGAAGATTTTTCTTTAACCATACAACAAGACACACATATCAGTGGAGATTCTGCTTTGGAGACAACTAATGCTCACGGGAAATGATGCAGGGAAAAAAAGGAAATATCCCATCTGCCGCTGAAGTGTATGATTGTCTCCTCTTTCTTTTGTTTTTGTTTAATTTAAACAAGTAATAACAATTATTTAAAAACAATGATTTGACCTTTAAATTTAGGGAGTTTTTTTTTGTAGAATTGAAAAAAAATAAATTAACAGTAATTCTCTATTTTTTAACTATCAAATATGTATAAAAAAAATCATCTGTTATGTATATACATTGTAATATTTGACTAAATTCGACTCTAATGATATTCTGATCTACTGAGTGCTAAAGTATAAAATTATTGTTTGTCCACCTCTTAATAGCTTAAACTTTTAGGATGGATTGATAAACTAACACCGAGAAATTTCATAACTTTTATGAATAGAAAAAAAGTT
>NW_010366432.1:0-729 GCF_000414095.1 Morus notabilis | reverse complement strand
ATTTCCAAATTAACTCTTTTACTGTGTTTGACTCTATGTATTTTGTTCTCAACTTAGAGAAAATTGATTCTAATAATCTTAGCATAGGACATGTGTGTAATTTTTTTTTTTAAAAAAAAGGTTAATATTGGACACGTTTTTTTTCCCTAAAATATTATGCTATAAATGGAGACCAAAATGGAAGCTCTCTCATCATATATCCACAATTTAGCTATATTCATGATGACCTCTTCATTGCCTTTTACAATATTGTTTCTCCTCCTCTCTCTTACCCCCATTCTAGTCACTTGTCAACTATTCGATGATGTGCCTACTGGTCATCGAAAGGTAATTAACATTTTTTTATATAGAAATATTCAATGTTATAGAAGTTCTTCTAAAATATATTTTATATACTGGAATTGACAAAATTTATACAAATATTCTATAATTTTATACAAATATTCTATAATTTTAAATTATAACAATTATTTATTATAGCCTAATTTATTTGATCAGGATGACTTAGTTAAATATCTATTTTTCTGTTAATTTTTTATTTTAATTTAACTTGTTCAATTTATTTACTTATTATTGACAAACAACTATATGTGTCAATTTCACAAAATCATGCACTTCCAACTTCCAAGGGAACGTGATTATATGGACGAAAAATAGACTTAGATCTCCTCTATATTTTATTAAAATGACATATATATGAATATATATATAAGTCAACTTTATTTTTCT
>NW_010366431.1:0-477 GCF_000414095.1 Morus notabilis | reverse complement strand
TGATCTACAACTGGAACGGGAATGGCGACAACTTTATATGTCGTAATGGATCCCATAATCCGTCAAATCAAAGCTCTCTTCGTCCTCTACAACCGCCACGAATAAAGCGAAAACTTTTGGTGTCGTAACAGGGCAGGCCCATCAGAGGTTATATCGAAGCTACCTTCGTGCTCTACCACTACCACTAGAATGGCGACGGTGTCGAAACGGGGCCCATCAGCCGTTAGATCGAAGCTCTCTTCGCGCTCTACAACCGCCCCGGGAAGGGCGACAAATGTTGGTGTCGTAACGGGGCCCATCAACCGTTAGATCGAAGAAGCACTCTTCGTGATCTACGAATGGCACGGGAACGATGACAACTTTTGGTGTCGTAATGGGGCCCATCAGCCGTTAGATTGAACCTCTGTTCGCGATGTACAACTGTCACGTTTTCGGCGAAAACTTTTGGTTTTAAAATGGGGCCCATCAGCTGTTTGA
>NW_010366430.1:0-645 GCF_000414095.1 Morus notabilis | reverse complement strand
GCTCCATATTGTACTCTTTCTTTCCAAATTGCGTTTTGATTATGGATTTTTAGTTAGAAACCGCAGGAAAGGTCAGCAATCTGGAACGTTTATGATTAGTTATTTAGCAGCTTATTTAGCACTTGACGATGAACTCTTGCTCTGTTATTTTGTGTTTGTTTTTAGTTTTTAGAATGAAAATTGCTGTTGGAAACATTTTTTTTTAATTTTTATTTAGCAGTTTATTTCTTTTGTGCATATTAATTTAACACAATGAAAATTAATCTTGAGTCCATTGAGTCTCAAAGTGAGGACGTTGATGTTGAAGAGGTTGATGGATCGAGTTTTAATACCGAAACTCTAGGCGAGCAACTCCCGAAAAGAAAGAGGAAGCTAACCCCAAAAGTTTAGGCCCCGTTCATTTCACTGATTCGAGTTTAGAATTCGAGTTTTGCTACAATAAAAAGCTCTCAGAATCAGTCACATCTAACTTTTTTGCTACAGTAAAAAACTCTCATATAAAGTCACATCTCAACTCGAATTAAAAACTCGAATCAGCGAACTGAACGGGCCTTTAGTCACTTTGTTCATCTACCTTTGGGCCGGACAAAAAATTGAAGGCCTAGTGCAAACATTGTCACTCTACGTATTTTGCAGACAGCAAGT
>NW_010366429.1:9023-16898 GCF_000414095.1 Morus notabilis | reverse complement strand
TAATACAAGCTCGCGGCCCGTTCAAGGTGAAATTCGGGCTCGGGCGGGCAGCCCGAATTTCTCGGGTGGCTCGGGCTCAGGCTCAGGCAAAAACTCGGGCTTTTCAGGCGGTCGCGGGCGGCCTGTCCAAAGTTCCAGCACTTATTCCACACTTTCAGAATCCACAAAGTTACAAGTGACTGAAACGGAATGTCGTTTAAGGAAAAAGTAATTATTAAATTATACACAAAAGGATACATATGAACTACAGGTCAAGGTACAAATATAATTTAGAAGCAATTTCAGCCGTGCCCCTAAAATTCATTTTTATTTTGTTTCTTAAATTTAAAAACTCTCACTTTATTCTGAAATTTTAAATTAATCCTAATTTAACCCATTTTTTACAATGTTATTTTAAAACAAACGAAAGAAGCAGAAAAGTAGCGAGTACATTACTATTTTTTTTCAGATTATTAACATTGATGCCCTAAATTTTAGGATCATTTGCTTTCTAAATTTTAAAAATTTTCACTTTACTTCTTAAATTTTAAATTGTTCACACAATTTCTTTTGTTGTAAAATATGTTAAAAATAGATTAAGTGTGATCATGTGGTTTTTATCTAATTATTTTTAACATAAATTCAAATAAAAAGGCAACGTGATTACATTACTCTCTTTTTTTATATGTTTTTAATAGAAATTATAACAGAAAGGGTTAAGTGAGAATAATTCTAAACTTATAGGGTAAAATGAGAGTATTTAAAATTCATGAAGTAAAGTGAGAATGAACCTAAATTTTAAAAAGCACCCGTTAAATTAATTCATTTTTTTTAGTACTTGAAAAGTACATTACGTTTATAACTTGGTCCTGATCTCATTCACCAGAAAAAAAGTGGGGTGTGTTCGTGGTCGCATGACTGTTTTAACGTAAGTTATTTCTTGATTTCACAGTTAATCATTAACGTTGTTTTTTTTAATACGTGAAAAGTATATTATTGTCTCGTTCGTTTCGTTGATTCGAGTTTAGAATTCGAGTTGAGATGTGATTTTATGTGAGAATTTTTTACTGTAGTAAAAAAGTTAGATGTGACTGTTTGTGAGAGTTTTTTTACTGTAATAAAACTTGAATTTTAAACTCGAATCAGCGAAACGAACGAGGCCGACGTTTATAACTTGGCCCTGATCTCATTCACCAGAAAAAAAGTGGGGTGTGTTCGTGGTCACATGGCCGTTTTAACGTAAGTTATTTCTTGATTTCACAGTTGATCATTAACGTTGTTTTCTTTGAAAGGGTAGTCGTTTTATGTGTTCGTGGTCGCATGATTGTTTTAACGTACGTTATTTCTTGCTTTCACAGTTGGTCATTAACGTTATTTTCTTTAAAAGGGTAGTCGTTTTATTAACAAAAAAAAATATAAGATTGAACTTTTGATTACATCGTATGCCTGTCTAAAAATCCATTAATTTCAAAAACTTGTCTTCATCTTTCAAGATCTCTAATAGGTATCTAATCCACGATGCGTCTGTTAAGTTATAACCAAACTAGAATATATAGTTTAAAAAAAACGAAAAGAAATATGTTTATATCGGAGCAACAATTCTGCGTCAAAATCAATTTAACAGTTACATTTTTCCCTAATTTTTTTTTTATATTATTTTTCAGGGAGGCATATCCCAGTCCTACAAAAGGAAATTTACCAGCTACTCCGTTTTCTCCTCATGAATTTTCATTCATTTTTCTACAAACGAGGCAGTACTTCTGATCCAAATAATTAAAACCTCATATGCATTAAGGGTCCATCCAATATAGCCTTTTATTTTACTTTATGCAGTAAAAAAAGTATGAATTAAGACTTTTTAATTAGTGTTTAAATTATATATATATAATTTTTAAACTTATTTAGTTAAATAAGTCAAAACCTCTTATTTGTCATGAAAGTAAGGTAACATAACGATTTTATGAAATTTTGAATGTGTTATTTACAAATAAAAAGTTAAAAATGTAATTAAAAAAACTTTTCATATACACTTTATTTTTAATGATCACTAAAAAGTCGGCATATTCCACAACAGTTTATAAAACTCAAAAAGCCTTTTGAGCTGTCTAGAACGGTTTTAATTACAAGAGTTTTGGATTAAAAATAAATTAAAAGCAGCTTTATTTAAGCCAACAGGTTTCTAAGAACAAATATTCCGAAATTATTATTTTATTTAATTAATTAAACGATGAGAAAAGATTGAGTCATAATTGTTGAAAAGATGGGAAAAGAATATTTGTTTGTCGTTGTATGTTGCTTCATCATTTTCCTTCCGTGCACGGCCGGTGAGTTATTCCAATATTTCATTTTATTTCACCATAACGCCCGTACAAGAAAGAAAAATGATCCAAGCGCTTCTATCTTTTTCTTTTTCTTCTTTTGACATCATGTAGGGAAAGTTAATAATTTATGTTACACCACAGCTGAAGAATTGACCGCTCCGAGGCTTCCATGTCGAGAATCGATCGCTAGCGTTAAGGGATCAACTATAGCTAATGTGGCCTTCATATGTCGAGAGTTCAGGCGGGACGACATGCGTCGAGAGCCCCGATGAGGTGGCAAAGGCCACAACGTCGAGGAAGCGGCCCAGTATAATCCAAAGATAGTCCTGTCAACTCAAGGAAAGATATACTGTATCAACTACTACTGTCGAAGTCAGAAAATCAGGTAGCTGGTAAGAGTGGTTCCCCTGACTGGGAAGCTGTAATCATGGAAATACAACTGCCAAATCTCAGAATTAAGGGATAGAGGATGATCTCCTCAGGAAATATAAAGGGGATCTCTCATGTGTACAAAGCCTATAAATAGAGCCATGAGAATTCATTAAGTTTTTTACGCACTATTCAACTATCCCGGAGAAATTGTAATAAAAAGAGTATTAGTGCATCCACAAGTGGACTAGGCGAAGAAATCTTGCCGAACCACTATAAATTCTTGTCTTCTCTATATTAATCTGCAGTATTAATCCCTAATCAATTCGTGAGAGGTTACTGTAAGTGTTCTCGGAGAGTTTATTTCCAGTTGATAGAAAACCACCGTCAACAATTGGTGCTAGAAGGAGGGCCAGGAACCTAAGAAATCAATCCAGCAGTAAGCAGTGAGTATGGCTCCGAGAAAGACTCGTAGCATGACCGCAACTCAGAAAAGCCAAGAAGGCCATAATTCGGCCCTTAGAGGAAGGAATCTGACAAATCCGCCCAACGGCGGCCAGGAACCAGCGGGGGTACGGCCAACCGCAGGGCGCAACCACAAGCCGTTGGAAACCCCCTAGACCGCCTTGACCAACTCCAAAGGCAGGTCGAAACACTTGCTGTGGCCGTAGAAAGGATGGCCATAGCCCTCGCCGGACAGGAACACATGCCAGATTCGATGTCGCCGTTAAAGGATGCGCTGATGAACCCGGTGAACGCCACCGTTGGGAACCAAGTAATTGGTGACCGACGTGGTGATGTCGAGGGGGTCGATGACAGCGGGGCCAACAACCCTCGCCCAGCCAAGTCGAACAGATCTGTGGGGAGCAGGCAACGAGTTGCCAGGAGGAGAGCCCAGGAGAGGGCTGCGGCCCAAATAGCAAATGACCGAGAGGTACCTCCTCGACTGCAGGAGGATGTGAACCTGAGGAACGCGATCCTGATAGAGTCTTCGTCTGTGTACGGAGGAGACCTGAGGGAGCGGCTGAACGTTCGACGCGACCGAGACGTGTAGCGGACAAAGGAAGAAGAACTCACGGCTGAGAATAAAGCTCTGGCTGAGAAGATGGCTAGACTAGAAAAGCAAATAGGGAGTCAGCTGAACAACTTTGAGCAAGTCATGGGGAAGGTGGCTGAGGCCGTGAATGTCGACGCCAAGAAGTATATGTCTCACAAACACCTATTCACAGAGAACATCATCCAGGTGTCATTGCACGATAAGTACAAGCCGCCACCTATTCCACTATATGATGGAAGGAGTGACCCGAACAACCACTTGGAAATCTACATGGGGCACATAGTCCTACACAGATACCCCGAGGAGGTCATGTGCTGTGCGTTCAGAAATCATCTTTCTGACTCCGCCAGGAGATGGTTTAGGTCCTTAAAATTGAACTCCATAACCAGCTGGGATGACTTGAAGAACGCCTTCCTGACTCAGTTTATAGGTGTCAAAAATTACATCCCACCGAAGCAAAACCTTTCAAGGGTGTATCAGGGACCAAACGAGTCCCTAAGAGATTGGATAGCCCGGTTGGGGGAACATGTGGCCGCCACCGAGGGGATTTCCGATGAGGTAGCTTTGATGGGGGCCTTGTCGAGCATGAAGCAGGATATCCCGTTCAGTACAGATCTCGACCGGAGACCACCCCAGACATACCAAGAATTCCTGGCAATGGCCCAGGGATTCATTAACGCAGAGGAGGCCAAAAAGGCCTTAAAAAGCAATGTGGTGGCTCCCACAAAAGAAGAAGGGGGACAGCCGAGCCACCAAAACAATGGCAAGAAGCACTGAGGTAATCCTCAAGTGCAAACTAAGCAAAGGTATAACCCGGCCCCAAACATCAGGGGTGACAACGCCTCGGCGGGGTAGGGAGACATCAAACAAGGCAAACCGCAAAAGTATGACACCTACACCCCTTTAACCATGGGGATCGAGGACGTCTAGCACGAGACCAGTCACCTCCAAGTACTACGTCGCCCACCGCCGCTGAAGTCCGACCCAGCGCCGAGAAACCAAAACAAGTATTGTAGGTTTCATGGCGAGAGCGGACACGCGACCACCTAATGTTTCGACCTAATGGATGAGGTCGAGAGGTTGATCTGGGAAGGGAGGCTCAGTGAGTACCGAGTTGATCGACGGGGCAACAACAATCGGAGGAACAACGACCGACGGGCCAAAGGCAAGACCATCCTCCCGAACCTTTCGGCGTGATAAAGACGATCTTCGGAGGGCCGTATCTTGGCGGTACCTCTCGCTGCTCACCAAAAGAGTACGCGATGGAGGTGAAGGACAAGTTCAACCAGAGGATCATGAGTGTGTCCGGTAGGGAGGCGAAGGCTGGAAGATATGAAGAGGCCGAGATAATGTTCTTGGAGGCGGACGCAAATGGGGTGCATTTCTCCCAAAGTGACACTCTAGTAGTGGAGGCCATGATAGATAACCACACGGTCTGCCGCATCCTAGTGGACAATGGCAGCTCGGTAGATATTTTGTACGCTGATTGCCTCGACAAGATGGGGATCCCTCGGGAGAGACTGCAGAACAACACGCAGCCCTTGTACGGCTTCACCGGGGATTGCATCGTTCCTAAGGGAATGATAGAACTGCCCATGACTATTGGTGACCGACCACACACCTCGATCATTATGTCACGGTTCTTAGTGGTGAAGGGAGGTGACCAGTACAACGCAGTCATATGGCACTCGATGCTGAAGGAATTGAAAGTAGTCACATCGATCTACCATCAAATGATGAAATTCCCAACCCCCAGCGGAATCAAAAGAGTCAGGGGAAATCAGTACGAGTCGAGGCTCACATAATTAGAGACGGTCCGCCACTATGTCGAGCCAGGGCAGGCGAGAACAAAGATGAGGATGGTAGTGACCAAAGCAGATGAGGTCAACCTCGATCCAAGACTCTCTAATGAAGATACAGAAACGGGGCCAGTCGAAGAATTGATCGAGGTCCCCATTGACGAAGAAGAGCCTACAAGAAAATTGAGGGTAGGCTCGAAACTTGAAGAACATAGCCAGGAAGGGCTGATAGCATTCCTCAGGGGCAATCCTAACGTGTTCGCCTGGACCCACGAGGACATGGAGGGGATAAGCCCGGACATAATGAGTTACACGCTCAACATAGATGAGAAAGAGGTAAAAGCGTTGACCATTGAACGCCGAGAGGTATGAAGCTCTACGGGAGGAGGTCGACAGGTTAATAAGAAACGACTTCATCTGGGAAGTTATGTACCCCGAGTGGGTTTCGAACCTAGTACTAGTACTAAAACCAAGCGGACAGTGGCAGACCTGTGTCGACTTCAGCGACCTAAACAAAGTCTGCCCAAAGGATAACTTTTCGCTCCTAAGGATAGATCAGCTGGTTGATGCCACGGCAGGGCACGAACTTCTGAGTTTTATGGACACGTATTCTAGTTATAACCAGATACTGATGTTTCACCACGATGAAGAGCATACATCGTTCGTCACTGACAGGGGCCTGTATTGCTATAAAGTTATGCCTTTTGGCCTTAAAAACACGGAAGCAACATATCAATGACTAGTCAACATGATGTTCGAAGACCAGATAGGTAAAACGATGTAGGTATATGTGGACGATATGCTGGTAAAGAGTAGGAAGTCTGAGGATCATGTGGAAGACCTTCGGGGAATGTTCAATGTCCTGCAGAAGTACATGATGAAGCTGAACCCCCTCAAGTGTGCGTTCGAGGTCAAATCGGGAAAATTCCTAGGTTTCATGGTGAGCAGTCGAGGGATCGAAGCTAATCCGGAAAAGGTGCAGTCGCTCCTTAACATGAAATCACCACGGAAACCAAAATAAGTCCAGAAGCTAATGGGCTGTATTGCCGCACTCAATAGGTTAATTTCAAAATCTACAAATAAGTACATATCGTTCTTTGACACCCTGAGAGGAAGCAAGCCGATTCAATGGACAGAGGGATGCGAACATGCGTTCCAACAATTAAAGGAACACATTGGGAAGCTACCCCTACTGTCCAAGCCTACGGCAGGAGAGGTGCTGAGCCTGTACCTAGTAGTCTCTCAACTCGCCATTAGTTCGGTGTTGGTCCGCGAAGAGAAGAAGGTGCAACTGCCGGTGTATTACACTAGCAAGCGCCTCCTTAACGCAGAGACGAGGTATCTGCAGATGGAAAAGCTCACCCTCGCGATAGTGGTGATGTCGAGAAAGCTACGCCATTATTGTCAGGCCCATAACATTCAGGTTTTGACAAACCATCCCTCAGGTAGGTACTGCAAAAGCCTGACGCTTATGGGAGACTCCTTAAGTGGTCCATAGAGCTCAGCCAGTTCGACATTGACTACAAGCCACGGATACCCATCATGGGCCAAGCCATGGCTGACTTTGTTGCTGAGTTCACTAGGTTGCCAGACGAAGCAGAGGTTGTTGGCGGGCCCCTCAGATGGAAGCTCTACGTCGACGAAAGCTCCAATTACAACGGTAGTGGAGTAGGATTGGTACTACATATCCCAGAGGGTCACAAAATAACCTCGGCCGTCAGGTTTGAATTCCCCGCATCTAACAATGAAGCAGAATATGAAGCGTTGCTGGCCGGACTCCGGTTGGCAGAACACTTAAAAGTGGAGGTTATAGACATCTTCAACGATTCACAGCTAGTCGTGAACCAAGTGAAAGACCAATATCAAACTAGGGATGAAAAGATGGTAGCCTACCTTAAGAAGGTTAAAGAGGCCTTAGAAAAACTCACGACTTACGACATACAACAAGTGCCAAGGGCAAAAAATAGCAACGCTGACACCCTAGCTAGGCTAGCCACCTCAAAGGATGCCGAGCTGTTGAAGCTAGTACCCATGGAGGTCTTAAAAGCTCCTTCCACCAAGGGAAAGCCTAAAGTCATTTCAATAAGTCGCCAGCCGAGCTAGAAGGACCCAATAATCAGATATTTGGTCGACGGCGAACTCCAGAGGACAAACAGCAAGCGAAAATGTTGAAGTACCAGGTGTCGAGATTCACCATGCACGACGATATTCTCTATCGAATGGGATTCTTGACACCCCATGCTGCGGTGCCTCGATGAAGAAGAAGCGAAGAGGATGCTCTCAGAAGTGCATGACGGGGTGTGTATAAACCACGCGGGGGGGGGGGGGGGGGGGGGGCCGCCACTCATAA
>NW_010366429.1:2168-8330 GCF_000414095.1 Morus notabilis | reverse complement strand
ATGCCGAGCGAATGGGCTTAGAGCTCGACCTTTTGGAAGAAAGGCGCACGGACGCACAGTTAAGGCTCGTCGCGTACCAAGCCAGAACTGCTAGGTACTACAACAGAAAGGTCAAGCATAAGCGGTTCAAAGTAGGAGACCTTGTCTTATGAGTGGTAACCCTAAATACTAAGCCCAAGAACTCTGGGGCCCTGGGCCCAACTTGGGAAGGACCTTACAGGATAAAGGAGGTTATGGCTAATGGATCTCATCGACTCACAGAAAGAAATGGTCGAGACATCAAGTACACATGGAATGCGGACCAACTGAAAATTTACTTCCAATAACGACGAAAAACGTCGACCTAAAGGTTACACTTAGAATTTTTGTTCTATTTTCTATTTTATTTTTGCAGGCTGAAAATTCGACGTGTAAACCCTACATAAATAAAAGTCCGATTGAATTTTCTACTCATTTGATCCACGCGAAATACTACATCTTGCTCGACTTGGCTCTACATAATCAAAGATCTACTATATACGTTGACCAATAAATTTTGACTGATGTTGCGTCAAAGACAAGTCAAAGACTATCTTTGATGAGGGGGTAGTAAGGCCACCTCAAGGTCTGTAAAGGTGGTAAAGCCCTGGCTTAACCACACTTAACCAAAAATTCAGTGCGTCCACAACATTCATACACAAAATAAACATCTGTATATATATAAAAAATATATATATAAATAAATAATGACAAGTCTCGACCTTATGGCCATTACAAAACAAAAAATTTAATTTCTCGGCCTGATGGCCCATTAGGAATTATATATATGAATAAGTAAAAAAAGGAGCCCTCATGGCGCTGCCTCATCCCCTGGTGCCTGCTCAGTGTCCTCGACATTTGGCGCTACCTCGACCACCTCTACCTCCTCGTCGAGGAAATTTAAGTCGACCTCTGGGCGCTTTGTTGCGTGGTATTTATGCTCACAAGTGCACGTGTCGCAGACAAGTAATAAAGAGTGAATAAGAGTGTCGATCCCATGAAGATTGAATCACTAAAAATACGTGTTGGGAGTTGTATATTCAACATAACAAGTAATGAATGAATGTGGCACAAATTCACTAAAATGATGTAAATAAAACAGATGCACACAAAGTGCAATCTAAATGGCTAGCAGTAACAAGAACGTAATGATGGGATGTAATTCAGTGGTGAAAATGAGCTAGGTTTGCTAACTTCCTGTCAATTGCAAGTCTGAGTAAAATGTTTCCTAGAATGCTGCAGTATTTTACTATCCCTGTCAACAGAAACTCCTTGATTGCATAAAGTTCTTCCGAATTAATTATGACTAAGGTTCCTCAAGCCATTTCTGACATATTCCTATGTGAATCCAGCTCTAGGAATGCAGATTTAAGCTCAGGTTTCAATAAGTTATGCAAGGTGAATAATATATTCCTATACCATCCACTAATTAACAACTCAGCAAGTTTATTGAACAAGCATCATTCATGCTAATCTGATTAAAACTAACCCTTCCAGTATTAATCTTAATCTTATATTCTAAAATTGATGGCCAGTCAAGAATAGAAATATACATTAGCTCACATGAATGGACATGAATAGTAAATTAATAGCATCTCAGAAATAACTTGTCATTCTTACAATCTTGGTTCCATTAGCAAACCTAGCTAAAGCAAATTAGTTCATAACAAGATTCAAAGCTCCAGAATAATCCATAGCTAAATTAGTAGCTAAATAACAAAAGAGAGTTAAGCTAACAGAAGAAGAACGAATTTCAGCTGGATCTTGGATTCCTCTCTGTCCGGCCAAAATGTCCTTCAACTTCCTGCCTTCTTCTCACATTTCTGATTCTTTTTCTGGGCTGAGTACTCTTTGTATTTTCTCTCTTCTTCAGCTCTCGTATGAAGCTTTTTCCTCTCTGTCTGTTCTATCTATGGAAAAATAGTCTATATCCTCTTTTCTATATTTCAGCCCCGTTTCTCTCTCCTCTTCATTTCTTTCTCTGGCGGCCGCGCTTTGTCTTGAGAAAACATTCCCTTCTAGGGCAACACAAGGACCGAGGTGTCACTTGATGATGTGCACAGTGGACCACAATGACACTTGCTCTGCTAGCTCACACGGATTCCTTTTTGTCTGCTTTCTCCAGCTAGTGCGCTGACGTCAGCCATATGACAGTTGTCCCAGAATGCTGCCAGAATGCCATAGCATTTAGCCCAGAAATTTCCTACAAAGTGCGCACACAGCCTTAGTCAATTTTTCACCTCATTTTACTTCAAAATCATCAACTTTCACTTCAAGAGGAGCACCAGTACGAAATTAAGCCAAAGTAAGTGTAAACTATACAAATCTAAATTAAAAAACACAATAAACTAGAAAAATCACTCTTGGTCACGTAATTTTAAGCTATAAAACCATTGGATAACTCTAATTTCTTAGAGTTATCACGCTTCCTTCGGAAGCGGTCAAGAATCTGTTCCCCAGCAGACTTCATCAAGGAAAGCTGAAGCTCCTCAAACTCAATAGAGTCTTGGTAAGCATCGAGCCTTTGGGAAAGAAGATCCTCAAAGGCTTCTGAGGATTTGAATTGTTCCACCTGCTTGTCGACTATGTCCCTAAACTCTTGGGACGACTTGAAAACCTCTAGCCAAGCGTCGACCGAACAGCGGAGCTCCTCGAAACCCAGGAATTCCTCTACAACCTCTTTCCTCTTCTGCTGGAAGACATGAGATGCAAGGTATGCCTCAACCACCTTAGAGCACCCCTCATTGAAGCCCTCCTGGAAGCTCTCGCGTTCCTTGGCGATCGCCCCTCCAGGGATTTGACTTTGGCTTTCTCAGGCTCTAAATCCGAGGAGAGCCCCTCCCGAGCAGCGTACAGAGCCAAAATCTCCTCCTCCGCGGCCCTTGACGGGACACCCTGCTTTAGCAAAGCGTCGAGCTCCAAATAGTTCAAGAGCATAGCCTCGAGAGCCTGGAAAATGAAAAAGAAAGGGTATGGATAAGGCCCACAAACCAATTATGTGAGAACGGAGGTCGAGAAGTGAGCAAGGCTTACTGAGATTTGGCAAATCACCGCTATACGCTGGCGCTCCAAAAGGTCCATCCCTGTGAACTTATCCCAAGAGTCGGGATGAAAGTGCAAGTATATGGCCTGGATGGGAAAGCTGAAGTGAGAGGGGAGGCGTAGGGCCTGATTCAGGTCGTGGTCGACCACGTCTCAAACAAGGAACTAGGGGTCATTAATCTTTGACCTCAGTAGCAAAATGGGCCCCTCAGGTGCGGGAGGGACCTCCAGGTTCGCGGTAACCTCGGCGCCTTTTCCTTTGTCTAGACGTCGAGGCGCCTGAGAGGACCTCTCGATCGACGAAGGGCCTTGTGGCTCCTACGTCCTCTGCCTCTTGGGAGCAGGGGTGATGACGAACTTTCCCCGGATGGGGACCTCAGTGGCGCTCGGGGCTGGAGTGACTTGGGCCTCCGGTTGACTCGATGACTTGGATGAGGCCTCTCCGCCTCTCTTCCTTAGCTTCAGAGGGACAACGTACTTCATGGTGGACGGCACGGCTACACAGTAAAGAAAATGTCAGATCCAAGAATTCCTTGACCACTTCCGTCCCCTTCTGCTGAAAGATGAGGGGAAGAAAGTTCCAGCTTACCGCTGAGGAGATCTGCCGGGAGTTTAACAGGCTGGCGTGGAGGGTCGAAGGTAACTACCAGACCGTACAGTCAATGGTTCTCTGGGGTATTGAGAATGCTAAAGCTGCAACTCGAGTCAAAAAGGGACAGAATCTGCTCGACCCGTGCTAAGGCGGCTGAAGAAAGCTTCGGTCGGGTGCAAACTTCACCTACAAAAAGAGCAACGGATGTAAGATAGCTCGACAAATGGAGGGATGTCATGAAGATTCAACGGAAAAGAGACCTACAGTATTTGCTAAATATTGTCTGCGTCCCTAGGGGACGCTCACCGTCGAGCGGGTGAGAGTTAAAGTTGCCACCCAGGAAAAAGAACTGGGGCTTCCACCCGTGGCAACTAGAAGTCTTTTCGACCACGACAGGCGGGACTGGAGGTTTAGGTTTAGAGTGGGCGCCCAAGTAGAAAAACTCCCTTTGACCGGGGGAACCCCTAAGGGCATAGCAGTACAAAAACTCCTCAACGGTTATGTCAAGGTTCAAAAATTTTCTCCACAAAATGATCATGGAGTTTATTGTCACCCGGCAGTTGGGTGACAGTTGGGCAGGGGAAATCCTGTGAAGGCCACAAAGGGCCTTCACGAAAGGGTGAAAAGGCAGACTCTGCCCAAAACTAAGGGAGCGTGTGTATATGATCATATGACTGGCAAGTGGGTTGTGAGCCCTATCGTTGGGGGTCGGGATGATCAAATAAAATTTGTTGGCGTCGATCCCCGCATCGTTAAATGCCTTCATGGCAACCCGGGGATTTATCTTCGACGGATTGACGTCTGTCACCATCCCCGAGACGCCACTGGATGATGCCACCCCATAACCCGCCCCTCAGCACGACCGACCCTTAGGCCATCGTGCTCATCATCGAGGAGAATTAGCTCATCCGGCTGAGAGGTCGAGACTGACCCCTCGGCATACTCATCCACCTGGCGAAGCAGAGAGTCTCCGCTATCACCTAAAGACGTGCTCGTCGATACGGCATCCTCAGGGTCATCCCTAACCCTGGAAGTGAAGACCTTTCGACCTTTAACTTGTTTGGGCGACATGCTCTGGAAATAAATATAGAAAGGGCCGAGTTAGTACCTAGTGGTCGAGAGGCTAGAAACAAGAATTAAGAAGAAATGGATGTAAGTTCATATCAGAATCTGGAACTCTACACAAAGACAAAGGAAACTCATGCCAGGGTCCCAGGAACCCAGAAACGAGCCTGAGGACACCCAGCAAGAACAACCGAGCCCAAGTGAACAACGCCACCCATGCCCCGCCCCAGTTCCACAACCAAGTAAGTGCATTTTTCCATTTAACAGATTACTTTTTCCTTTACATGTACTGGTTCTAAGATTGCACATGAAAAACGAAAGGGATAAAGCCACTTACTAGTCCTTGAGGCGGTCTGAAGACTAGAAAGTTAGGGAACCACGAACAGGAAATGCACCAGGGTATAAGGGACGTGACCATTGACACGATCAATGAGACTGCTCTACTGCTCGAGAAACTCGCTGTAATGATGGCACTATACCTGCAAGTAGCCGCCATAGTCTGCAGGAGAGAAGTTGCCACGTGAAACTCTCGATGTTATATAGCCTGGAATATCACAACGTGCTATCCCAGTCTAAAGGGTAATTGTTACACCACGTTCGAGGAATTGACCGCTCCTTTGGACGACAAGTGCCGAGGCCTCTATGTCGAGAGTCAGTCGCTGGCATCGAGGGATCAACTGTAGCTAAGGTGCCTTTCATATGTCGAGAGTTCAGGCGGGAAGACTTGCATTGAGAGCCCCGATAAGGTGGCAAAGGCCACGATGTCGAGGAAGCAACCCAGTCTAATCCAAAGATAGTCCTGTCAACTCAAGGAAAGATATAGTGTATCAACTACTACTGTCGAAGTCAGAAAATTAGGTAGCTGGTAAGAATGGTTCGCCTGACTGGGAAGCTGTAATTATGGAAATACAACTGTCAAATCCCAGAATTAAAGGAGAGAGGATGATCTCCTCGGGAAATGCAGAGGGGGACTCTCATGTGTACAAGGCCAATAAATAGAGCCATGGGAATTCATTAAGTTTTTAACGCACTATTCAACTATCCCAGAGAAATTGTAATCAACAGAGTATTAGTGTATCCACAAGTGGACTAGGCCAAGAAATCTTGCCGAACCACTATAAATTCTTGTCTTCTCTATATTAATCTGCAGCATTAATCCCTAATCAATCCGTGAGAGGTTACTGTGAGTGTTCTTGGAGAGTTAATTTCCAGTTAACAGAAAACCACCGTCAACAATTTTGTTTACTCAACTTTCATTATTTTTTTGACCTTCCCCGATACAGTAACCTATTAGTAGATCAAGTTTTATGTCCATTAAATATGTATAAAATCACATAAAAATAAAAAAAAAATGTAAATTTAACTGTTAGAAAAACCTGACCTACCAATACGTCAGGCGTATTAAAAAATCTCTCATTTCTTTTTTTGTTTGGGGGGGGGGGGGG
>NW_010366429.1:0-1846 GCF_000414095.1 Morus notabilis | reverse complement strand
AGGAAGGAGTTGGAGTCAAATTCGGATTCCTTCCCTAGGATAAGCTTTAGGCTTGCGTTTATCTTGTTTTTAAGTTTATCTTATTTTAGGCTTCCATCTCATTAAGGATAGAATATGACTTTTCAATTTTTAAACCTTTTCAGCTTATACTCGGCGATTTAAGGCTGAAAAACGAAAATTAATAAAAAAGTTTTGATATTTTATTCACTTTGTGAGTTATTTTTCTTTAGTTCTTGAATAACTATTCCGAACTTATCAAGATTTTCCTTGTGGCGTTCAACCCGACTTATCAAACGGATTTTCCATACTCGTTTGTGGCGTCTTCACCATACCAAGGTTCTTACTTCGCTAAGCAACGGGTCACGGTTTCCATCAATTCTTAAAGATCTTGGATCGTATCCCATATTTGGCTACGGGTTTCGTCACATTGTTAGCGGGGTTCATATCAGGGGCGTAATTTTGAGATTAGCAATTAACATTGAATCTAATTATATTATATGTTAGTAGGTGAGACAACAGGAGATCATGAATATTGCGGGCGGCAAACAAGCAAAACGTGGAGTGGTACATGTTTGTGGTCAGTAAATTGTTTAAGCCAATGCATGTTTTGGGAGCACGCAGAGAATGGAAAATGCAATCTACTTAGATGCATGTGTTTTAAATGTATTAGTAATTAGTTATGTATTTTAAGGATGCATACTCTTCATTGATTATGATTACATTTCATTTCTACGCCTATATATTAGTGAAGAAAAATGCTAACAGAAATATCATTTTGATATTTTTAGATACTAGCTTACTCTCTCTTTACCTTTTGGAAAGACCAAAGTCCAAGCTACTCAATTTAAGTTCTTGCAACTTAATTTAGCGTTAATTCTACACTCACCTCAAAATTCAAAAAAAAAAAAAAAAAAAAAAAAAGACACGCCACACAAACGGACTTTCTCATTTTGCTGCTAAATTATGTATTTACATTTTGTATGAGAATTCAAATCAAAGTGGTTTTAGTTTTAGAATCAGAATCATGCTTCATGGTTTGAACTTAGAACTAGAATCAGAACCAGAGGTTTTAACCATCCAAAATCAAGGAGGGGTGGTTTTTATTTTTTTAAGGCGATTCTAGTTTAAAACATCACATCAGAGTTTAAACATTAAACCAAAACCATCTAAACCAAACACTATTTTTCAAGAACTATTTTTTAACTTTTTACAAATAAACAGAGATTTGAACCAGAATCATGATTCTAATTTTAGAACCCTCGTATACCAAACGCAAAACTCATTTTGTTGCTTCATCCCTCTTAAAAAGTGTTAGAATTATACTTTTGATTGGTACTTCCTAATATATATATATGTATATATATATATATAGAAACCTCCAAAGAAGATAATTTTGGTTTTATTATTGTACTAACAATTACAAGAAGATAGCTAATTAGGGTTGAGATAGTTATTATATGGACAAACAAGAAAATTTTTTGTTCCCTTTTTTTTCAACAAGAAGAAAGAGAGCAACATGGATTTGTTTCCTTGTAAACAAAAATTTTAAGCGCAATAGAGCATTTTCAAAGACTAACCTGTTAAGAGTAAATACCCGAATTTCATATTGTTTAAACATAAACATAATTACACGTACATAAGTTTTCACCAATTATGTATTTTTTATGGACCGACCAAGCTCGTTTGAGCAATGAGTTCTGATACCATTTTAGAATTTGAGGAGAGAGAAGAATTAGGCTTTATAAAGAATTAGGCTTCCATCTTAAAAGGTTTAACATATTGAGTGGGTTGACTTAATACCCTTATATACATGTGTTTATATTTATTTTTAGACGATGTGGCACTT
>NW_010366428.1:0-4540 GCF_000414095.1 Morus notabilis | reverse complement strand
CAGGCTTTTCGGGCGGTCGCGGGCGGCCCGTCCAAAGTTCCAGCACTACGTGCAACCTAACCACGTCGGCCATGAACACTTGAGCAACCGAGTGGGCTGTATAGGGGTGACACAGAGCAATGAAGTGGCCATACTTGCTGAGCCAATCCACCAATACAAAAATGGAGTCGTACCCTTCCGATTTGAGCAGCCCGTCGATGAAATCCATCGACACATCCTCCCATACCCTGTCCGGTAGAGGTAAGGGCTGCAATAATCCCCTCGGAGATAAGGATTGGTTTTTGTTTTGTTGACAAGTGGGGCGTTGAGCCACATAGTTCTGCATATCACGTTTCATTCCCAACCAATACCCTTCTGATGCCAAGCGCTTATATGTCTTTAACACTCCGGAGTGACCGCTAATAGGGCTGTCATGGTATTCCCGAAGCAGTGTTTGGACAAAAGGAAAGGCTTTGGGAATCACCATACGGCCTTTAAACAGCAACCGGCCATGCTCTATAGTAAACACTGGGTAAGCCGAAGGATCTTGCTAGATTGTGCTCCGGATTTGGCATAGGCGTGCATCCTGGCCAAATTGCTGCTGCAACTCTGTCATATCCAGGGGTTCTAGAACAGAAAGAAGTGAGAGAGAAAACGAGGAAACTGGAGTAATCTGAGAAAGTCCGTCAGCAGCCTTATTCCTAGTCCCTGAACGGTATTGAATCTCAAAGTCGTACCCAAGAAGCTTGGAAAGCCATCGTTGGTGCTCCGAGCTTACCAACCACTGCTCGAGTAAATACTTCAAGCTACTCTGATCAATCCGAACAATGAACCGCCGTCCCAGAAGGTAAGGCCGCCACTTCTGGATGGCGAGGATGATAGCCATTAACTCCCGTTCATAGACTGACTTCAAGCGGGCCTAAGGAGACAAAACGTGGTTGAAATAAGCAATTGGCCGCTGGTTTTGAGATAAAACCGCCCCCAATCCATATCCTAAAGCATCAGTTTCGACTATAAAAGGCTGTGAGAAGTTTGCCAGAGCTAACACGGGCACATATGACATGGCTTGCTTAAGCTGTCGGAAAGCTTGGTCAGCCGCCGGTGTCCATCCAAAATTGTCTTTTTTGAGCTGATCCGTAAGGGGCCATGCAATGCTGCCGTAGCCTTGAACGAATTTCTGATAATATCCGGTTAAGCAAAGGAAGCCCCTTAGTTCTCGGAGTGACGTCAGAGTTGGCCATGTCAGCATGGCCGCCACTTTCTTCATATCCGCTGCCACCCCGTTTGCGAAAACGATGTGGCCGAGATACTCCAATTGCGATTGGCCAAAGCTACATTTCTTCTTGTTGGCATATAAATGGTGTTGTTGTAGCACCTCCAACACCTGAGTCAAGTGCCCCACATGTTCCTCTAAACTTGTACTGTACACGAGGATGTCATCGAAAAAAACTAGGACGTATTTCCGCAAGAAGGCTTTGAAAACGTCGTTCATTAACGACTGGAAAGTTGCCGGCGCGTTGGTGAGCTCGAAAGGCATCACCAAGAATTCGTAATGCCCTTCGTGCGTTCGGAAGGCAGTTTTCGGCACATCCTCTTCCCACACCCTAATCTGGTGATAACCGGACTTGAGGTCTAGCTTCGAAAAAATGCAAGCTCCATTCAGTTCGTCGAGGAGTTCATCTATGACCGGTATGGAAAATTTGTTCGGCACTGTTGCTTGATTAAGAGCGCAATACTAGCAACACTGGACTGGAAAAGGGGCTGGAGCTGTCTTGAATGATTCCGGATTGTAACATCTCCTTGACCAAGCATTCTATTTCATCCTTCTGGGCTTGCGGGTACCTATACGGCCGTACACTGATGGGGGATGTTCCCTCTCGAAGGATAATTGCATGATCACGACTCTGCCGGGGACAAAAGTCCTTTAGGCATCTCAAAGACCGAGGAATACTATTGCAGCAGTGCTTGTATAGGTCCTGGAACTTGCTCATCCTGCTCACAACCAACCTCCAACCCTACCGAACCCTGTCCAAACTCCAATAACAATCCTTCTTTGTCCTTCCGCAAAACCTTCATCATGGATTTCAGGGACACGAGGGATTTGCTCAAACTAGGTTCCCCTTGCAGAGTCGCTTGAATCTCACCCAACCGAAACTTCATGGTAAGTGTCTGCCAACTGACATGCATCCCACCAAGCGTGCCCAACCATTGCATTCCCAGGATAACATCCGAGCTACCCAATTCCAGGGGAAAGAAATCTTCCAAATGTTACACTTGAATTGCACCTAAATATTGACACATATTAGTTCAGGCATAGTTAGCCCCCTAAATTCTGATACTGATATATACCTTCAAACTATACCCCGGATACACAAAACGTCCTCTCTTGAAATTGTAGGTTATCAATTTTGGTATCTCAATTTCATGATCTCCTGTGAACGTAAAGGATCTTTCACTTTGAGAATGATTTGTTGTTGCCTTCGCATACTTTTCTTATTGATGTCGCAAATAATTTAACACCTCTTCCTCCTTCGACCTCCCATGAAGAAAATACTATCTCTAGTCTTCAAGAGCACGTTGGTGTGCTAAGTTCTTAACTTAGCAAAATGGGATTACAAGCACGTTGGTGTGCTGAGATAGGTAGTTCTTAGATGTCCTGTAAGTTTGGTAGTTGAGGGGTGCGGGTTTGAAGTGGAGATGACAGAGGAAGTGATAACCGACACTGGAATAACGTAATTCCTTAAATCCAAGTACAGGTTGCGCCACTTGTTGATCTCCTCCAAAACATGTTGCAGGTGCACTTTTGTATCAGTCATATTGGATTCAAGAGTAACGATCTTACTCTCTACGTAGTCTTGCATATCACAAGCACTCGAAGGCCAAGTTGGCATGTGCGTCTAGCTCTTGAATCCTAAGGGAATAATAGTCTAACTCGGACTTTGCCTACAATCCTGTTTTGTTCAGTTGCGAACTCAGCATACCAACATGCTCCTGAAGACTAGAGTAGAAGGAGGAAGAGATGTTACATTATTTGCTACATCAATAAGAGAAGTACGTGAAGGTAGCGACACATCATTTTCAGAGTGAAAATATCCTTCACGTTCAAGAAACATCATGAAATGGGATTCCAAAACTGATAACTTACAACTTCAAGGGGGCATTATATGCACCTAGTGTAAGATTAGAAGGAGTATATATACATGAACTCTAATGGCACATGCCACTGCTTCATCAGAGTTCGGGAGACAAAAATGTGCATCAAGCCAATACGTGTCAACATTTAGGTGCATGTAACATTTGCTGCCAAAAAGAGATACAAATACGTAGAAGGCACACTGTTTGGGGCAGAGAAGTTGAAAAAAATCATAAAAGGAATATTGTTTGGGGTTGAGAAAATTAGAGAACAAAATACTATTTAGACAGCTAGGAAAGGGAGAGAGGGAGCGAAAGGGAAAGGAAGAAAGAAAGAGAAAAGCAAAGCCCAAAGTATAAAAACTGTCATTACCTTTAAACTTTGTATCCTTTCAATAGTAACTATAGTAAATAGATTTCCTTAAAATATTACCCATCCTGCCTTTATATTATCATTCACTTTCTCTTCTTTTCTTTTCTTTCTATGTATTAACCTACACCTTTATTTCCTAGATTTTCATCAGATACACTTTTCAATATAATACATGATATATAAATATAATATACATATATCTATACATAAGAACATATATATTATCTTAATCACGGAAGTCTAGTTTATAATATTATTAAAAGGAGAACATATATATATATATATATATATGTTCTCCTTTTAATAATATTATAAACTCTTTTTTTTTCCCCTTAAATCTTTTGTTATCTAACAACTAGTGAGTAGCTTTATCAAACCACCCACGTTTTCATTGACTTATTAACTTATAAGAAAATTCGTATAAACAGTGACCGCCTACTCTAACTATCAACTCACGGGAAGAGCTATTCCAATTACGACCACCCATTTTACATGTTATTTAATTTTGTATTTTATTATTTTCCCTATTCTCATTTTGTTTTATTACCAAGTTTTTTTATTAATTTAGTTCAAGAAAATGGATATCTCCATAAAAGATTTTAAGTTCAATCCTTTTGTTTTTTTTCTCCACTCGGACCAATCTGCCTACTCAGCTTCTTATATTTAAAGTGATTCTTGTGTCTACTCCAATAATACTATTGTTTCGTACCATTATGGAAAAAATTCATGAAAAATATGCACCTCCACGGGAATGAAAAACAAATCGATCTACTATCTCTCAACCACAAGGGTATACCGATTTTCTTTTTTTTTCCCCTTGATCCATAACCAAAGTGTGCAAAATTTTAGCGTTGATGTACATGATTGCGGCATAATCTGCTGACAACTCTCATTCACTATCTCTCAACCACAAGGGTATACCGATTTTCTTTTTTTTTCCCCTTGATCCATAACCAAAGTGTGCAAAATTTTAGCGTTGATGTGATTGCGGCATAATCTGCTGACAGCTCTCATTCTATAGTTTATCTTCTTTTCCATTTTCCTTCAAAATTCAAA
>NW_010366427.1:0-788 GCF_000414095.1 Morus notabilis | reverse complement strand
GGATAATGTGATAGTTTTTAGTAAAATTGTGATAGAGATTTGAGATATTTAGAGAAATTGAGAGAGATTGAGAGAGTTTGAGTGAGAAAAATGTATGGGGGATGGGGGTATTTATAGGAAAATTTTTGGGTTAAAAAATTAATTTTTTTTTTCAAAAAATTCAGGGTGCAACAGCTACTTTAGGGAGTGGGGGGGTGGGGTTGGGGGGGCAACGGTAAAAAAACAAGCCGTTAGACGAGTTTTTGAGCATTCGGGCAAAATTCAGGTTTCTGGCTTATTTTCGGGTCGGGCACCAACAGTCATAATTTTGACCGTTTTTCGGGCACTCGGGCGGTTCGGGCATTCAAGCAATTCGGGCTTGGCCGGAAAAATTTTAAAAAAACTCTGGCAAACGACGGTTGACAGCACCTACACGGCGGCGGGTTCCGGCGGGGTGACCAAATTCAGGCTACCCGAGCCCGAGCCTGAATTTCAACTTTGGACGGGTTGGCATATGGGCCTGCCCACCGAGCTCGAAAAATTCGGGCAACAGGCCTGCTTGCCGGCCCAAAGTTCCACCACTAGCTTTAACTATCATTCATATTAGGGTGTGTTTGGTTGGGTGGAAAGGAATGGAATAAAATGAAATGGAATTCTAGTTTGATGTTTGGTTGGATTTATAAGAAATGAATGGTCATTCACCCATTTTGGATGAATCATCATTCCTTTCTCATATGGGAGGAATAACCATTTTAAGTTCTTTTTTTTTTCCATAATTACCCTTTAATATTATAATATAATTAAAATAT
>NW_010366426.1:0-463 GCF_000414095.1 Morus notabilis | reverse complement strand
GTTGATCGTTGGCCATGATGCTAGCAAGATTGAGAAGCTAAAGATAGAGCTAAGCAAGTCTTTTGCCATGAAAGACTTGGGATCGACGAAACAAATACTTGGTATGAAGATCTCCCGTGATAGGAAGAATGAGAAGTTATGGTTATCTCAAGAAATCTACATTGAAAAGGTTCTTGAAAGATTCAATATGAGTAAGGCCAAAGCTGTTTGTTCTCCACTTGCAGGTCACTTCAAGCTTACAGTTGAGCAATGTCCTACAAGTGAGAAAGAAAAAGAAGAAATGAGCAAAGTTCCATATGTGTCTGCAGTTGGCAGTTTGATGTATGCCATGGTCTGTACAAGGCTAGATATTGCTCATGCAGTTAGAGTTGTTAGCCGATTTCTTTCTAATCCTGAAAAAGAACACCGAGTAGTAGTAAAATGGATATTGAGATATCTGAGAGGTACTTTCAGGGTGTGTTTA
>NW_010366425.1:0-605 GCF_000414095.1 Morus notabilis | reverse complement strand
CACGTAGTACTAGATAGATACTTGACTTCCTTCAGCTTTCAAGACAGGAAAAACATTCCCTAGAAAATGACTGACTTTCAAGAAACGCTCTTAAGAAGTAAGTGCCACCATCCAACACTATGGACTTTTGGTCGATTCACTGAAATTTCTTTATCAACTAAAGAATGTAGAGTGACTTGACAATCACTAAGGGTACTTTTAGTCTTAATAGCACTCCATGCTTTATTATCCAAATTTCGAAAAATACAATCTTTGACAACATTCACACGTTGAATAGTTTAAAATCCTTAATATGTACTGTAATTTCTAATACAAAGTATTAGACCATATTGATGATTTAACCCACTTTATCAGCATTAGGGTCATGTTTGGAATTTATCTCATTTTTGTTGTTCATGTTTTTTGAGAAAGAAAAAATGAAAACGTTTTAAAAACGATGTTTGGCGCAATAAAAAAAATGAAAATGAAAATGATTTTCTAGTTTAGTGTAAAATGAGAAATGAAAAATGATTTTTAGTCATTTTCATTTTTTATTTTCGTTTCTCCTCTCTCGAGCAGAGAGATATTAATAGGTTTTTTATACTGAAAATAATCTCTTGATAAAA
>NW_010366424.1:0-794 GCF_000414095.1 Morus notabilis | reverse complement strand
ATGACTGGTTCTGCCTTGGTGTGTGAATTCCTTCATTTCCCTTTCTTTTTCGTCTCTCATAGACAATTATTCAGGACTTTGGAACTTTTTCCCAGTTTTTTTCGTGAGTGGAGTGGACTTGGAAGTGGACTCGGGTGCAGTGGGTAGTTCCTGAGGAAATGAAATAGAGTGATCTGGTGGAGGAATGGAAACAGGTTGGGGACTTTTGGGCACTGAGGTGAGAGGGCTCACAGAGATAGGAAGAGTATCCCAAAAATTATCCCAAGAAATCTCTTCTGTTTTCACACTCTCCCCCTAAAGAGAGTTTTTGGTAAAGTAGGGCTGATTCTCAAAGAAGGAAACATCTATACTAACAAACATTTTCCTAGTCTTTGGATCAAAGCACTTATACCCCTTTTTTGTTGGTGAGTAGCCTAAGAAAACACATTTGATGGCCCTTGGATCAAATTTACTCCTGCTATGGGAATGGATATGGACGAATGAGGTGCACCCAAATATCCTAAGTGGTAAATCTGAAATCAGACGATTTGTTGGATAGACACTTTGAAACATTTCTAGAGGAGTCTTGTACCCTAGAACTCGAGTGGGCATTCTATTGATGAGAAATGAAGCGGTAAGGATAGCTTCTCCCCATAAGGTTTTAGGCACATTAGTGGTGAACATTAAGGACCTAGCAACTTCAAGTAGGTGCTTATTTTTCCGTTCAGCCACCCCATTTTGATGAGGGGTATCTACACAACTACTTTGATGAACAATTCCCTCACTTTGAAGAAATTTTCCAAGAACAATTTTAA
>NW_010366423.1:0-241 GCF_000414095.1 Morus notabilis | reverse complement strand
GGGTTCGGGACTCGGGGTTTGGGGTCCGGGGTTCGGGGTTCAGTGTTTAGGGTTCGGGGATGTCGGTTCGGGGTTCTGGGTTTGGGGTTCTAGGTTTGGGTTTCGGGGTTTAGGGTTCAGAGTTCGGGGTCATGGTTCAGTGTTCAGGGTTCAGGGTTCATGGCTCAGGGCTCAGGCCTCAAGGTTCTGGTATGAGGTGTCAGGGTTCAGGGTTCAGGGTTCAGAGTTGAGGGTTTAGGGT
>NW_010366422.1:0-386 GCF_000414095.1 Morus notabilis | reverse complement strand
TCTCCGGGAAACTCTCTTTCCTCGAAAACGTGTAGCTCCTCAAGAACATATGCCTGCAGGACACACTGTCCACCACCTTAGGCTGCTCTCTCGCCCTAGTTCCACCACAAGTATTGACGATGATATTGTTTGCTTTGGACCCTGCTAGACTCGATAAATCACCGTCCAATAATCGCGGCCACTTGTAGAGGTTCGCGTGGATCAGCGGCGCAGGGATATTGGCGTGAGCGCATAAACTGCGGGTCGTTATGCCACCGGAGGCCATGGGATTAGGATAGTATGTAATTGGAACCAGTACCGGCTGGTAGTGTTGTGTTATGTGAGAATGAGGAGGGGTATACATGGTTTTATATTTATAGGGAATCTATATTAACATAAAGCTTACC
>NW_010366421.1:0-1479 GCF_000414095.1 Morus notabilis | reverse complement strand
GTTTTTCATTTTTTGTTTCCGTTTTCTCTTCTCTC
The DNA here is from genome assembly GCF_000414095.1 of Morus notabilis. Classification (NCBI taxonomy): domain Eukaryota; kingdom Viridiplantae; phylum Streptophyta; class Magnoliopsida; order Rosales; family Moraceae; genus Morus; species Morus notabilis. The sequence goes on along the minus strand of NW_010366421.1, from coordinate 1,444 downwards.
GAGCACAGAGAGAGTGAGAGACATTAACGAGTTTTCTTATACTCAAAACAATATCTTCATAAAACTACCAAACGCATTTTCAAAAATGATTTATGTCTGAGATTGAAAACTTTAGGTGCGTTTGGAATTCGTTTCAAAATGATTTTGTTTTTTTGTATGAAAATGGAAATGAAAACGTTTTCTATCACAGACAGAAATCATTTTTAAAAGTGTGTTTGGTAGTTTTTTTAAGAGATTGTTTTCAGTATAAAAATTCCATTAATGTCTCTCTCTACTCGAGAGATGAGAAAATGGAAACAACAAATGAAAAATGACTAAAAGTCATTTTTCATTTCTCTTTCATTTTACACTAAATCACAAAATCATTTTCATTTCTTTTTTTGTCTTTAATTGTGCCAAACGCCGTTTATCTCCCGTTTTCATTTTTTCTTTCTCAAAAAATAAAAACGAAAACAACTCCAAACACATCCTAGAATTGTTCTTATTTTTATTTTTCACGTTTTTTGAGAAAAAAAAAATGAAAACGATTCTAAAATGGTGTTTGGCACAATTAAAGATAAAAAAAAAAGAAATGAAAATGATTTTTTGGTTTAGTGTAAAATGAGAGAAAAATGAAAAACGATTTTTAGTCATTTTTCATTTTTTGTTTTCGTTTTCTCCTCTCTCAAGCATAAAAAGAGAGAGAGAGAAATTTATAAGTTTTTTTATACAAAAAATAATATATTGATAAAACTATCAAATGCATTTTCAAAAATGATTTCTGTCTAAGATTCAAAATGTTTTCATTTTCATTTTCATATAAAAAATAAAATTATTTTGGAACGAGTTCCAAACGCTCCCATAATGATTCACTTTTTTTTCCTTTGCTAATGAGATTCAGTATTTCCCAACCAATAAATTTTTCTATATAAATATATGATTAGCATTAACTTTAGGTTGGAGAATTTGTCTATCTCACTTAACAAAATTTTTTTTAGTATAACTATGATAAGATAATTGGTTCTGCCAAAAATAATGATGTGATATTTTGTTTCATAACAACTAATTAGGAAAATAACATATACGTATCTTAGGTATCTACATCTACATATATTAAAAGAGTAGAAAGTGTACCTTTAGTAGTTCAAAACGCACCCTTTGAATTACTAAAGGTTTTTTTTTTTTTTTCCTTTCTTTCTTTTCTTCTCTTTCACTAATTTTTTAACCCTTTTTTTTTCTTTTTTTCTCTTGCATTACCTTTTTTCCTTTTTCTTTTTACTCGTGGACAATAGTTTGTTATGTTTTACTTTTTCTTATACATTTTTTAGGTTTTTTTTTCTTTTCTTCTCTTTTACTAATTTTTTAACCCTTTTTTTTTCTTTCTTATGTTTTACTTTTTCTTATACATTTTTTAGATTTTTTTTCTTTTCTTCTCTTTTACTAATTTTTTAACCCTTTTTTTTTC
>NW_010366420.1:0-753 GCF_000414095.1 Morus notabilis | reverse complement strand
AGAGAAACTTAATTGTAATTATCATTCTTCAATTGGGATTGTGAGAGAACAATTATATTGGAGAGTACGAGTGAGAGAGAACTGAGAAGAGTTTCTTAGAGAGTACTCTTATATCATTCTTGTAATTACTTATGATTCATGATAGTAGACGAAAGCATCATATTGCAGGACATAAGATCTCATATTGAGGTCTAAACTTGGATAAATTCTTTGTGTCATTATTCTTCCCTTTCTTTGTTATATTTTCCGCAATTATTTTTGCCTTCGTATTTCTTGTTTGATTATTATTTCTCCGTAAACCGTTGATTCATGTGCTTGAATCCGTGAGTCCTCATCACAAGTTGTAGTTAGAAAAATATTAGAGGCACCCGCACCTGGGGTGTATGTGCATGACATGATATAGAGTCCATAGATCTTGCTCACCTTCTAGTAATGTTTTACTTAGCATTGATATTGTCCAAGCATTTTTCACATAATTAGAAAAGTTTTTAATGATAAGTGTACTTATTGGACAACATAACGATAAATTTATCATTAACCATATTAATCAAGTAAAAGAATCTAATGGTTCAAATAATAATTTTGTTACTTAATTATGGAGAATTTTTAGGTGGAGGAGTTCTTTTGTTTTTTTTTTTTCCTTTAATTTTTGAAGAAATAGAGTACAACTCAATATTTTTTCGTGTTTGATTCGTAAATGGGAAAAAAAAAATTAACTAATAAAATACTGTAACAAAAAAGTAAACAATAATT
>NW_010366419.1:0-771 GCF_000414095.1 Morus notabilis | reverse complement strand
CTCCAAAAACAGATTCTTGACCAAAGAAAAAATAAAAAACAAAAAAAAATAGAAACTGATTTTGGCACGCTTAATATTAGCTTAGTTTGGTAGTGCTGTGGATTTTAAAAAATTACTTTTAACTGTGCTGAAGGGAGAAGTAACTGTTACAAGAAGCAGTTGAATATTTAGTAAAATGTAATTATACTAATTGTGCTTATTTCAAAATCAGTCTAATAGCGTTTAGTAAATTTTAAGGCTAAATTGTTGTGAATATGTAAAATGACAAAAATAGACATTTGTATGAAACTTAAATATATATAATTATTTTTGGTATTTAGAAATACTTGTTGAGCTTACAAAAAAAAAATGCTATGATTCTGAGTTTTCTAACAATAACTTTAGTGACAATTAATTATTTTTTTCATTTCTTCATTCACAATATAGTCACAACTAAAAAGAGTATTAGTGAGTTATCAACATATATAACAAAAATATACATTCTATGTTCAAAAACTGGTAGAGTCATGAAAAGAATTAAATCGTGTTCATTAAACTTGTCACAATTTGATCTCATACTTCATCCATTTCCAGTGATAGTACTTCTTATAATGCAAGCAAAACATTTTAGCTTTCTTAGAAATAGTGATCATTCAATCATGATTAGTACCGTATGTTAAAACTGGAGTTTCAATTACAGACACTTGAAGAGAGAAAGTGATTATTGCATGAAACTACTGAAGTGCAATATTGTGCTCATGGATCATGCCATGCCGAAAATCCTCAAAGCAG